>NC_134127.1:2400000-2455000 GCF_040939455.1 Microcebus murinus
GCACAATGGAAAAACAAATGCTGTTATATTTATTCGGTGTGCAGTACAGACGAGTGAGGAAAGCACGAACGCGTGGCCGCGTTGATCTGACAGCCGTCACAGGGAACGCAGACGTGAAGGAGAACACGGCCGAGGGCTCTATGCGCGGAAGTCCGGGAGCAGATGGACACTGGCCCGCTCTACTTTGCATCCGCGTCCGGGTTCGGATTACACTTGAACCCGGGGCCAGCTGCGCGCGCTACTGGGCTTGTGTGCGATGAAAACTTCGGTTAAGAAATGCTCAAGAGTCTTCCTGTTCCTCAGCCGCCTTTTGGGAAGTGGTTCTGCTTTTTTTTTTTTTTTTTTAAAGCCTCAAATAGTCCTCAGGTCTGAGGGAGGCCTGGCGACTTTGTCCCGGACCTCCGCGTCCCCGCGCTCCGCACGCACCTGCCCGGCTCCTGCACCCCGCGTCCTCAGGCACCTGCCCGGCTCCCGCACCCAACGTCCTGGCGCTCCGCACACACCTGCCCGGCTCCCGCACCCCACGTCTCCGCGCTCCGCACGCACCTGCCCGGCTCCCGCACCCCACGTCCCAGCGCTCCGCACGCACCTGCCCGGCTCTCGCACCCCGTAGGCGGGAGCTCTGCACGCATCTGCCTGGCTCTCGCATCCCGCGTCCCAGTGCTCTGCACGCACCTGCCTGGCTCTCGCATCCCGCGTCCCAGTGCTCTGCACGCACCTGCCTGGCTCTCGCATCCCGCGTCCCAGTGCTCTGCACGCACCTGCCTGGCTCTCGCATCCCGCGTCCCAGTGCTCTGCACGCACCTGCCTGGCTCTCGCATCCCGCGTCCCAGTGCTCTGCACGCACCTGCCTGGCTCTCGCACCCCGGGTCCCGGCGCTCCGCACGCATCTGCCCCGCTTTAGCACCCCGTGCTCTGCACGCACCTGCCTGGCTCTCGCACCCCGCGTCCCAGTGCTCTGAACGCACCTGCCCAGCTCCTGCACCCTGAGTCCCGGCGCTCCGCACGCACCCGCCCGGCTCCCGCACCCCGCGCGCCCCCTCGCGCTCCCAACCGCCCCGGCGCCAA
This sequence comes from Microcebus murinus, assembly GCF_040939455.1. Classification (NCBI taxonomy): domain Eukaryota; kingdom Metazoa; phylum Chordata; class Mammalia; order Primates; family Cheirogaleidae; genus Microcebus; species Microcebus murinus. Next base: position 2,401,069 of record NC_134127.1, read on the forward strand.
CCGCCACGGCCGGCCGTGGAGCCATGCTGCGCGTCCTGCTTCTGCTGGGCTGGCTCGGCCGGCTCTGGGCGGCCCAGAGTAAGTACGCCCCTCCGTCCCCCCCCCTGGTCCGGAAGGGCCCGAGCTCGGCCTGCTGCCCCGCCGTGGCCAGGTCGCGCCCCCACGCTGCGTGCCTGCAACCGCACACCTCGTTCTCTCTCTAAAGCAAAACCGAAACAAGACCCCAAACCCCCAACGCTTGCAATTCCTACAGAGAAACGGGAGTTGAGCGTACCTGAAAAGACGGTGAAAATGAGAGGAGCGGTGGCGTATGGAATGCGGACGATGCATTCAGATGGGAGAACTGCAAGGTGATGGGCATTGCTCTCACAAAACATTTTGCACATTGCAGATTCTGAAAGACTGCTTGTGGAAGTTACAGTGCCAGTGAAAATGCGTTCAGTTGTAAGTGAAGGACTTGAAGTGGAGGTAAAGAACCATTAACATTGTTCACGATTTAAAGATTCTGTAAATAATTTAATCCTGAGAAGTTAACCGGCCATTTTTATCCATGCACACTTGCTGAATTTTTTTTTTTTTTTATTATTTATACCCAATATTTCTTGAGTGGAAAAGCCCTTTTGAAAACGAGCCAGGATTTACAATGTTTCTTAGAAATAAACGATGCAGTGATGCTGTGTGTCAAAACTCCCTACAAAAAGTCCCTACTTCTAAATGTTTCCTTCGTGGATGTCTTTGAATGATTACTGGCTTTATCCATTTGGAAATTCTCACTCACTCACCAGACTATATTTGGGGGATTTTTTTTTTTTTTTTTTTTTGCTTAGTAAGCCTAGACCTTCCTTGTATGGGATGATGATCATCTGACTTAATGATGTGTTATATTAATGATTTTTTTCCGTCTTGATTGCAAATACGTCAACGATTAAGACTGTTCTTTTCATGTTGTTTTAGTTCATCTTAGTTCAGGATTACTCTTTTTTTTTTCTTTGAACTAAAAAGCTTCTTGCCTTTTTTACTAAATTCGAGAATCATTTCTGAAGAACTGAGATGTTTTTTGAGACATCATACCTTAATTTTTCTTTTTGGTTGGGTAGAAGATATTCTGGTAATTTAAATGCAAACATTTCCTTAGCAACTGTCTACTTGTCACCCTAATGCAGAGATTACAGGTTAAAAATTTTTCAAAGGAATCCATTTCTATTTATAAAACTTTAATTATTTAAATAGAAGAAAAGGATGAGGCTTTTAACAACATTTTAAGAGAGTTTTTTAAATACAAAAATATTATGGGAATACTAACTGAATTAGCAAATAAACATAGACTCTATTTAAAGAAAAATATCTTCAAACAGGAATCACCTGACTCTTATAAAGATAGTAATTTGTCTTAAGCAAAGTAAAAAGGAAAAAACACCCATCTTCAACTGTCAGATTCACGAGGGAAAATATTGTGTATTTTGTTAATGCCTGTATCTCCTTGTCTAGAATAGTTCAGATATGTAGTAAGGAATTAAGAATATTTTTTGGATCAATGAGGCAAATATACTTACTGATTCAACAAATACTACAGATATAATATGAAACATTGTTTCTGTAAAATTATTGTAATTAATAAATAAAGAATATAAATTATAAGAAGAGAAGATTCGACCTAAAAAGACGAGGTGATTTTTTTTAAGTAACTGAATGGAACTTCCAAAAGTAGAAGTATGAAAATACAGTATGAAAATATAAAAGTCAAGAATTAACAGTAGATCGGAGATAGCTAAAAAGACTAAGGAAACATATAAAAGGCTAAGGGACAAGGAGGGTAGAATTAGAAGCTTAGTATAGAATAATTGGCATTCCTGAAGGAGAGAGAAAAATGGACAAAAAAGGTAATATTGAACATATATTAACTGAAGAATGATTTTAAAAAATTTAATCTTCAGATCGGGTATCACAAATCCAAGGCAAAATAAATAAAAGTCAAGTAACACCTTGGCATATCAGTGGAATACAGAATATCAAAACAAATGAAATGCCTTAAAGACAATCATGATGGAAGAAAGAACATATGTACTGAAGTGATAAATGTACTAAGAGGAGACCTCTCAAAATCAACAATAGGAATGAGGAAAAAATTGAAATAAGAGCTTCTATTTTCTGACTTTAAATAAATTTGATTATGGAATCATTTGCTCATATAAAATATCCTTCAGACATTAGGATATACTGTTTTAACAATTTCCAGATTAAAAGAGGAGAAAATAATTAAAACAATGTACTTCTGTAGGGAGAAATTGAAACTAGGAAAAACTAATATATAAGCGGGATTTGGTGAAAAAGTGGTGGTGACTATGTATAACAAAACACATTGGAGCCAGGCGCTGTGGCTCACGCCTGAAATCCCAGCACCCTGGGAGGCTGAGGCGGGCAGATTGCTCAAGGTCAGGAGTTCGAAAGGAGCCTGAGCAAGAGCAAGACCCTGTCTCTACTAAAAATAGAAAGAAATTAATTGCCCAACTAATATATATAGAAAAAATTAGCCAGGCATGGTGGGACATGCCTGTAGTCCCAGCTACTCGGGAGGCCGAGGCAGGAGGATCGCTTGAGCCCAGGAGATTGAGGTTGCTGTGAGCTAGGCTGACGCCATGGCACTCACTCTAGCCTGGGCAACAAAGCGAGACTCTGTCTCAAAAGAAAAAAAAAAAACAAACCAAAAAATCCACATTGAAATATAAAATTGTAATATTAAACCATGTAACCATTAAAATAATAGAAAATATTAGAAATAATAGAAAATAATAGAAAGGGTGTATAACTCTCAATCTAGTAGGGAATAATAATAAAATTTAAATATTAAATTAATTGATATTTAATTAAATTAATTGATTTAATTGATTAAATGAATTAGAAAACAGATATACAGGATTGGATTTAAGAATATAACTATAAGAGATATACCTTAATTATAGAGAAATAAGAGGACTGAACACAAAATAAGAAAAATTACACAAAAACCAGTAAATAACAATTGGCTTGTATAGCCATAGTTCCATCAAGCAAAAATGGTCTTTAAGTCAAGACAGAATAAAAATATAAAAGACTATTAATAGGGATGAAAAAGTGGATATAGTGAGATACAGAGGAGAAATACATCCCAGATACAATGTACAACGTGAGTACTATAGTTAATAATGGTGTATTGTATTTAGAATTTTTGCTAAATGAGTAGATTGTAGCTTCTTTTGCCACAAGGAGAAAAACATAGTTATGTGAGATAATAGATATGTTAATTTGTTTCACTATAGTAACTATTTTACTATATATGTATAACATCATGTTATACTTAAATATACACAATAAAATTTCTTTTAAAAGAGAAATCCAAATGCCTGTTAAGAAATATATATAAAATTCAAATATTGAAAGCTTTCCTCTGGAGATCAAAAAAGAGACAAGGATGTTCACTATTATTTTTTCTACTTACCATTGTCCTGGAAGTACTAGCCAATGCAATAAAGAAAGAAAACAACAAAAACATCAAATAGGCATAATAACTGTAGGGGAAGAAATAACACTATCATTATTTGCAGATGAAATAATTGTATACACAATAAATTCAAAATAAATTAGAGATAATTAGAATTAATACAATAATTTAGCTAATTCTCTGAAAAGAAGATTGAGATACAAATATCAGGTATTTTCTATTCTGCCAAACAAAAAAATGTGAAACATAATTTATAAAAGATATAATTTCTACTACATAAAAATCTAAATGTATGACACTTGGTTTTTGGCTAAAAAAATATAAATGTAAATAAATCTAACAAAGAAAAGAAAAACCTCCTCACTGAGTAAAATAAAAAAAGATGAAAGAAAATAATAATAAATAATCAATGTTCTTGGATCGGAAGGTCCAACAATGCAAAGATGTCAAAACTCTGCAAATTGACCTACAGAGACTAAATTGTCCATTTGTCAGACACTATTTTTTAATCTTCATATTAATAAAATAAATCAATGGGTATTGGAACAAATTTTATAAAATTTATAAAAACCTATAAATATTATATATTATATATGGTTAATTCTTTACTCTACTATATATATATTTCTAGAGAGTAAGTTAGTTAAATTCTGTCTAAGCATAAGTTTTTCAGTGGCCTCACTATTAAGCTAACACAATTATTGGATAAAAACAAGCCATTTTTAAGATTCTGTTTTATTGGATAAATTTAAAAATTAACAAATAAGAAATTACATGAGTTCTTTCATCCATTATTTGTATTATGAAAGCTGACATTTTAATATAAAATTTTATTAAAATAAACATTAAATTCTAAATTTTTCTCTTTTTATTGTATTAGTGTATTTTACAATGTAATTATCACTAGTGTAGAATGGTGGCTATCCTAACATTTTTCTAATTTTCTTTGCATTTTTAATGTACTCTTCTACCAGGTATCCTACAAAGTTTTAATTGAAGGAAAAATATTTATTCTGAACCTAACACAAAAGTAGGTGATCTTCATTATTTTATCAACTATCTTTGTTCTATTTATAATTATTGTTTGTAATTATCTAGAATGTAATTATTTGGCATTCAAAAATGTTCATAGTTACTTATTTCTGTTGTGTTTCTTATTTTATACTTAAAAGTCTATGCAGTAAATATCTATAACTTGAATTCACAGTGTATGTTCCTGTCTTTCTGGTTCCCATTAGCTCCAGATTTCTATTTGGTGATCTAAGAGGTTTCATGGAGAATGAATTTTGATAATTTTATCTTTCTTTTTTTTTTTTTTTGAGACAGAGTCTCACTTTTGTTGCCCAGGCTAGAGTGAGTGCCGTGGCGTCAGCCTAGCTCACAGCAACCTCAAACTCCTGGGCTCAAGCAATCCTTCTGCTTCAGCCTCCCGAGTAGCTGGGACTACAGGCATGTGCCATCATGCCCGGCTAATTTTATATGTATATTAGTTGGCCAATTAATTTCTTTCTATTTGTAGTAGAGACAGGGTCTTGCTCTTGCTCAGGCTGGTTTCGAACTCCTGACCTTGAGCAATCCGCCCGCCTCGGCCTCCCAGAGTGCTAGGATTACAGGCACGAGCCACCGCGCCCGGCTAATTTTATCTTTCTTAAAACATAAATATGCCATGGCTTGTTTTTTTTTTTTTTTTTTTTTTTTTTTGAGACAGAGTCTCGCTTTGTTGCCCAGGCTAGAGTGAGTGCCATGGCGTCAGCCTAGCTCACAGCAACCTCAATCTCCTGGCTCAAGCAATCCTCCTGCCTCAGCCTCCCAAGTAGCTGGGACTACAAGCATTCGCCACCATGCCCGGCTAATTTTTTGTATATATATATTAGTTGGCCAATTAATTTCTTTCTATTTATAGTAGAGACGGGGTCTCGCTCTTGCTCAGGCTGGTTTCGAACACCCTCTTGGGGCCCATGGGCCATAGTTTGAGGATGCCTGCCTAAGTCTTTCACTCTACTGACCCTATTCTACCTTTTCATTATTTTTTCATACATTATAATCTTATATACTTTTAAACCCCAATAAGATATTACCGTTACATTTTGTAAAGTCGATAGTCCTTCAAATATAACCAAAATCTACCAATTCTGGTGCCTTTCATTTTTCCCTACAATTCCGTATTTCTGTCTACAATTAATTTTAATATGTCTCAGCAATTCTCAATATATTTCTGTTGCAAGATTGCTTGTTTTTAATTATATATATTTTAATTTGTCATTAAATCTTTACTTATTTCAATTCTTTTCCCACCCAAGCTTTATGAAGGTATAATTGACAAATAAAAATTGTATATATTTACAGCTTACAAGATTTTTTTATGTGTATACATTGTGAAATGATTCAATCAAGCTAATTAACATATCCATCACCTTAAATACTTATCATTTTCTTGTGGTAAGAATACTTGATATCTAATGCCTTAGTGTAATACATTGTTATTAGCTACACTCATCATCCCTAACTGAAACTTTGTACCTTTTTACCATCTACCCGTTTCCTCACATCCAGCCTCAAACAACCACCATTCTACTCTCTGTTTCTGTGAGTTTGAACTTTTTAGAGTCTGCATGTAAGTGAGACCATGCAATGTTTATTTATTTCTCTGATATATATTACATTCCACTGGTCTGTATGTCTGTGTTTATACCAGTATTATGCTGTTTTGGTTATTATATTAAGAACTTAGCATCTTATTTTGAAGTCAGTTAGTCTGATGCCTTCAGCTGGGCTTTTCTTGATCAAGTTTGTTTTGGCTATTTAGGTGAATTTAACCAAGGAGGTAAAAGATTTGTACACTGAAAAGTATGAAATGTTAATGAAAGAATTGAAGAAGATACCAAATAAATAGACATATAAGCTATATTCATGGATTGGAAGAATTAATATTGTTAAAATCTCCATAATACCCCAAACAATCTACACATTCAATACGATCCCTATCAAAAGTCCAATGATGTTTGTTACAGAAATAGAAAAAGTAACCAGGAAATTCATGTGTAACCACTTAACCATATTCTTAAAAAAAGTTTGGTAGAAAAAATTCTAGTATGTCTTTTAAGAAATGTTGTTACCCTGTTTAAAATTATCATTCCATTGTCTTCTGGCTTTTTTCATTTCTATATATATATATATTTTTTGACAGAGTCTCTGTTACCTGGGCTAGAGTGCCATGGGGTCAGTCTAGCTCACAGCAACCTCAAACTCCTGGGCTCAACCAATCCTACTGCCTCAGCCTCGCAAGTAGCTGGGACTACAAGGCATGCACCACCACACCCAGCTAATTTTTTCTATATATTTTTAGTTGGCCAATTAATTTCTTTCTATTTTTAGTAGAGATAGGGTCTCGCTCTTGCTCAGGCTGGTCTCAAACTCCTGACCTTGGGCGATCTGCCCACCTTGGCCTCCCAGAGTGCTAGGATTACAGGAGTGAACCACCATGCCCTGCCTTTTCATTTCTATTGATGAGGTAGCTGTCAGTATTATTTTTGGTTTTTCAAAGGTAATGTCTTTCTTTTTTTTATCCTATTGATACTTTGAAGAATTTTATCTTGCTTTTCATTAATCTTTTTTTTCTGATGGTATATATATATATATATATATATATATATATATATATATTATATATATATAATTTTTCCTTGCCTTTACCCGCTTGAATTATATACATTGTCTTAATACTGTGTCATCAATTTTGACAAAAAATTTGCTCTGATTTTCAGAGATTTAAAGCTTGGCTCTCTTTATGTGACTTTGAAAAATGGTTTTAGAGGGAGAAAATCTATGTGTTTGACATACCTCAAGTGTTCATTATTTGCATCCAAGTCCTACATGATGATCAGAAGTTCTGCTTCCTTTTAAATTTCCTAGCGGTGGCTTTCTCCTTGGGCCAAATGTGGGTGTTTGGCTTCTACCTTTCTTTGCCACGAAGCAGTGGCCTTAGATCACTAGCTAAGTATTTTCATAGGTCTTTCAACTCAGAATCTGTGTGTTCTCTGGAACCCCACCCCACTGTGAGTCATTTTCTTTTTCTAACCATAAGAATGCAAAAACTTTGCTTTGCTTGTCAGTGAATTTTGGTCTGGATCTTTCACTTTTTACTTCAACAAATCTAGACCACCATGGCAAGTGACAAAGCCTTAGAGTTACTTGGAAAATTAAACTGAGACACATGCACCTACCCTTTTTTTTTTCTTTTTAGCATATTCCTCCCATATTGACAAATAAAATATTTTAATGTGAGATCACCATGTGATTTATTGGATTTAGGTTATATTAGTTCAATACCTATTGACCATTTTCTATTTTCCAGATATTCTTTTAAGTGCTTGGGATGCATTTGCAAACAAAATAGATACATATCTCTGACTTTATGTTATCATCAGATGAAATCAATAATGGTATAATAAATAAATGAAATCGGAGGAATGTTAGAAGGTGATATATGCTTGGGCAAATACAGAGCAAACTAGGAGTATGGTTTATAAATCCTATCCTTTGGTGATTGAAAAAGTTGAATTTTTAAGTAAATTTGTCAAGATAAGCCTCACCGAGATGTTGGACTATATGCAGAGACTCGGAGTTGATGAGACAATGAACCATGCTGCGGAACATCCCAGGAAGGGACAACTGCTGGTGCAAATGCCCCAAGGCAAAAGCTTTCCTAGTGTCTTTGAAAAACAGTGCACCAATACAGCGAGTGAAGCAAGATCCCAAGACTAGAAATTTTTAGTAAAAATTAAAACAGAACTCATACATGCAATAAAATCTCTCTGTGCTTCCCTCTCTCTTTATGCCAAGCTACCTAGCTGTAATTAATACAGTAAATATCTTTTTCAAAATAGAAGTTTAGGGAACAAATTTGTGCACTAAATACTTTTTAATCTTTGTTTTACAGAACTTTTTTACCTCATAATTTTAGAGTTTATGGCTATAATGGCACAGAAATTATGAAACCTTTTGATGAAGCATTTCAGGTATGTCTTTTTATTGTCTATTTACCTTTGTCTTGTGAGCTTCTTTGATCAACTTATTTAGGGATCACATGTTATCAGAGTACAAAGGTTGGGGTTATGCTTTGTTTTGGTATGAATTTAATCATTCCTTTCTGATGTATACTGAGTTAACCATATTAAACAGATAATTAACGAAACAAGATATGATTGTGCTGTTTCTGAATGTTTTGTTTCATGATGATGTAAAGGTATGTATTTATGTACCTGAGACAATAGAGACAGGATATGTTGTGAAATACAATGAAAAAAACATGATTTGAATCAGGAAAGCTAAATCTGGGAATGAAAGGAGAATTCGTAGTCTTCTCTGAAGTAGACTTAATAACCAAATAAGTACATGTGAAATTTCACGTAAATTTAGGAGTATATGAAATTTTCATATATTTGGAAGATCTGGCACTTCATTTAATAATGTCTGCAATTTATTGTAAAAAATAGAGAAGTATGAATAAAATTTCAGGGATTACCCATGCCTAAAATACTGTTTTTACCTTTGCCCTGCCCTATCAATTTCTGTTGTTTTTTTTCCATTTGTATACTTGATTACTATATAGTGGATCAATCAAATACTTTGAAATTAAAGTAGTTTTATATGTGCCTTAGTGTAACATATTAACAGAAAAAAGAATAGATATAGTCAGTTGTTTTTTTTTTTTTTTTTTTGGAGACAGAGTCTTGCTTTGTTGCCCTGGCTAGAGTGAGTGCCGTGGCGTCAGCCTAGCTCACAGCAACCTCAATCTCCTGGGCTCAAGCAATCCTGCTGCCTCAGCCTCCCAAGTAGCTGGGACTACAGGCATGCGCCACCATGCCCGGCTAATTTTTTTTTTTTGTATATATATATATATATATATTAGTTGGCCAATTAATTTCTTTCTATTTATAGTAGAGATGGGGTCTCGCTCTTGCTCAGGCTGGTTTCGAACTCCTGACCTCGAGCAATCCGCCCACCTCGGCCTCCCAGAGTGCTAGGATTACAGGTGTGAGCCACCACGCCTGGCCTAGTCAGTTGTTTTAATTTGATTTTTGTGCTACAGAGTAGACAAATATATGTGAGTCAGTAAGTTATAGTCTCTGCAAATATATAAATAACACATACTGTCAAACCGTGTTATACACACAAATGTATATGTCTATATGTGTGTGAATGAGAGTGATTCTTCTTCATCAGATTGAAGGCAGAGAGAAAGAGGCAGAGTTATAATCAGACACAAAAAGATGAAAGAGGCCACAATATCCCACACCAGAATTTTTATCATTCAACCTTACCTTACTCTGCTTCCTACATCCCAGGAAGCAACCATGAGAGATAAATGTACAGTTAAAAAGACCAATCCAAAAATGCTTCATTAATATCATAAATGTGGTAAGTTGTTGAATGCTGATCTTAAATATAAGGATAATATGTTTCCATGCAAATGATGTTTACCAGTGTCTCAGACCTATCTCTAGCCTAGGAAAATTTTTCATTAATTTTGGTTGAAAAAATAGGTATATTCATTGAATCATTTATTTTTTTATAAAGTCCAAAATGTTTATCATTCATTTCTAAAAATCATATTATCCTGGTAATAAAAAGAAGCATCTACAAAAAAAAAAAAAAGAAAAAAATCCCACCAGTTAGGCAAGGAAAAAAATTGTTCCAAATGTTCAGAGCAGGACAAAATGTAAGGCATTCATCATTGTCCTGGATATTATGATCTCTCCAAGACAACCAAAGAAATAGTCATCATGATTAAAAGATAAATTACTGGGATGACATAAATAGACAGAAATGGAAGAATAGACAAATTATAATTATAATTATAATTGAAGATTTAAACACTCCTCTACCAGTGATTAATGAATCAAGTAGAAAGAAACTCAGGAAGTATGTTGATGACTTGAGCAGAACTAGCGATCAACTTGATCTTATTGACATTTATAGAAGATTACACAACAATAATAATATATACATTCTTTTCAAGTGCAAATAGAATATTGAACAAGATATAGTGAAGGAAAAGAGTGTAAGAAATGACAATGATGAAAATTGATGAAAATTTAAAAAATTACAGAAGGAAATTGAGTAATAATATAAACCTTTTTTTTTTTTATTTATTTTTATTTTTTTATTTTTTATCCTTCTCCTTGAAGGGGATTTATAAACCTTTTGATGTCCCCACTAAAATTTTATCATATGCTGACTAAAAATAATTTATTTATTCATTTATAACTTTTGAAATATCATTCTCTATATAAGGTTAGTATAATTTGCTGATTGCTCCACAGAATTAGAAATGTTATCAATCTGGGTATTATAAATCACATTTGTAAAGAAGGAGACAAAGTATGGTGGAAAGTTAAAGCTATTTATACCTTCATTTTATAATGTATGAGATATAACTTATAATTGGTGATGAAAATAGAAGCATAAATATTTTATACAAAATTATGAAATAAAATGGAAATAGAAATATGAGCATATTGAGTGAATGGAATATGGTTTGTGGGAAGTGGTGCAAATTAAAAATTTAGGTATCAAGTAGGAAAATAAACTAAAGGCCAATAAAAATTCCAGGAGTAATATACCAATGAAAACATTTTGATGGAGTTAAAAATACTCCAGTGGTGGACTGCGACATCAGAAAGATGGAGGAACTGGAATTCCCAAGCCCTTCTTTCCCCACAGAAACATTGGTTTGGCAACATCCATGGACACATTTCCTTTGTGAAAGCTACAGGATTCAGGAGGGAGATTGTGACACTCTGGTGGAGCACAAGGCCGGGGAAACTTCTTTGATAAAGCAGCCCCATACCTCATACCCCAGTAGGAAGTCCACTGACCGTGGACCTGGCTGCAGAACTGAAAGCAGTTTGGCTCCAGCCCCACTCTCACATGGATGTGGAAGCAGCTCCATCCACCCAGGAACATGGGTGGAAATCATGCCTTCCTGTGACCCTGGTAGCAGACACACTGACTATGTGGACCCGAGTAGAGTCCTACAAGCACCTCTGTCTGCGTGCAGTCACAGCTTCAGCCCCAAGTGCACGCAAGTCCTGTAGACAGGCTAGTTTCTCAAAGAGAGTCCCTTCTGGCTGTGTACATGGCAGAGGCCATGCCTGCCAATCATGGAACCAACAGCGGTCCCTGAAGTGGTCATACTTAACCCACCATCCTAGCAACAGCTCCAACAGACCACCCATAGACCATGCTCCAGCCCTGCCTATTCATGGGCAGAGTATCAACATCACCTGCCTATGGTCCTGATAGTCCAGCATAGGAATCCCATCAGCAAGTCTGCCCATGGACTCTACCAGCCAAATTGCCTGTGGACCCTGCCAACTGACAAGCACAGAATCTCTGACTAGGATGACTAGTGAAGGTCTATCTATACCTGCTAAACTTAGTCTGTAAAGATTTGAGGAGGTGGCTGCTACTTCAAATACACAAACACCATTGCAATACTATAATAATTATGTAGAATTGAGGAAAGTATGACACCAAGAAAATACTATTAATAATAAAGCTCCAGCAACTGGCTCTATAGAAATAGAGATTCACGAAATACTTGACAAAGAATTCAAAGTTATCATCTTAAAGAAGAGAGAGAGCACAGATAGATAAATAAGAGAACACAGATAGATAAATAAGCAACATCAAAAAATGAACAGAATAATAAGTTAAATAAAAAATAGAAATCATAATAAGAAACCAAACAGAAATCATGGAGATAAAAAATACAATGAACTGAAAAATTCAATAGAGAACTTCGAAAGCAGACTCTATCAAGTAGAAGAAAGAATCAACAAACATGGAAACAGGTCATTTCAAATTATCTAGTCAGAGGAACAAAAAGAAAAAATAAATTAAAGCCAGTGAAAAAGCCTACAGGATTTATGGGAAACCATCAAATAAACCAATAAACATATGGAAGTTCTAAAAGGAGAATAAAGTGAGAAAGGGGCAGAAAGCTTATTTTTAAAATGGTTCAAAATTCCCCAAATCCATGGAAGAAATGGGCATTCAGATTTCTAAGCAAAAGCCTTATAGACCAGGAGAGAGTGGAATAATGTAGCCAAAGTACTGAAAGTTAAAAAAAAAAAAAAAAGACAAACAAGAATACTTTACCCAACAAAACTGCTCTTTAATAATGAAGGCCAGGTAAAGACTTTCCCAGACAATAAAAACTGAGGGAGTTTGTCACCAATAGATGACCTGCCTCATAAAAAGTGTCCAAGGGAGTTCATGTTGAAAAGAAGAGTTGCTTACCAACAGCAGAAAAGCATATGGGTTATCTATCATCTGGGGAAACTTAGTTTTAACCCAAAGAATGTGCTTAAGTATTATTTATAAGGGAGAGCAGCTAAAAACAAATTTTCTCAGTTTTGTTTATATGGAGTTTCTTTATTTTGCTTTCATTTTTAAATATAGCTATACTGGATATAAGATCCTTATTAATATTTTCTCATTTTTTTGCTTTTTGGTTTTCCATCTGTGGTCTTTGAATATGTTAGTCAAGTGCCTCCTAAACTATTATTTCTTCAGAGAAGTCAGCAGTTAATCTTTTTGGAGTTTCCTTTTATGAGTTTTTATTTCTTTTCAAGATTTTTTTATTTGTATTTCAGCATTTTTACTATAACATGTGTATGAATCTCTTTGTATTTATCCTACTTGGAGTTCATTGAGCTTTCTGGATATATAGGTCAATGTTTGTAAATAAATTTGAGAATTTTTTTGGTCATGTTTTCTTTGAATATTTTTTCTCCTCTTTTATCTTATCTCTTAGTACTTCTATAAGAACACAGTATGTTCTTTATGATGTTCCACCTTTCTGTGAGACTCTTCATTTTTATTCACCATTTTCCCTTGCTGTTCTCTGAATTGCACGACCTCTGTTTATCTACCCTTATGTTTGTTAATTCTTTCTTCTAGCAGTTCAAATATACTATAGTGAGTTTTTCATTTCAATTATTATAGTTTTCAACTCCAGAATTTCTTTTAAATATAATGTATTAGATATCTACTTATTGATATTCTCCATTTACTGTGACATTATCATCATATATCCATTTATATTTTTAAATTATGGTTTTCTCAATAATTCTTTCAACATAATTACAATGGATACTTTGAATTCAGTTTCTTTTAAATCTAATATCTTGTCACTCTCACAGTGTCTAAGTCTGTTTGGGCTGCTGCAACAAATTATGATAGATTGAGAAGCTTGTAAACAACAGAAATATATTTCTCACAATTCCAGAGACTAGAAAATCCAAGATCAAGAAGTGGGTAGGTTCATTGTCTGGCAAGGGCCCACTTCATAGTTCATAGAGCAGTTGTCTCACTTGGAAAAGGTAGGACTCTGGTTTCTTGGCTTCTTCAGACCATTATAAGGGTATTTATGTCATTCATGAGGTCTCTACCCTCATAACCTAATCACCTCCCCAAAAACACCGTTTTTCAAATATATTTTGTACACATTTTCTCTTTCCATTTCTCTGGGACTCTAATTCAACGTATGTTGGATGATGCTGTTGCACAGATTGCTGCAGCTATGTTAAATTTTTAAGGCTTCCTTTCTCTCGAGTTTCTTTCAGATTTGATAATTTTTATGGTGTATTTTTACCTTTTTGTTTTACCATCTCCAGTGTGCAGTAAAAACTTTCCAGTGTAATTTCATTTTAAATATATTTTTGTTCTAGTTGGCTTTTTATAATCTATATTTCCCTGCTCAATTTCCTAGTTGCTTCCCTTTGATCATGCCCAAATTTTCCTTTATGTTCTTGGTCACATTTTAAATATCTGTTTTAAAGTCATTTCTTGTTAATTCTAAAACCTGGGTTATTTAGAGGTAAATTCTCTTTCTGATTTTTCTCTTAACTCTGGGCCACATTTTTCTTTTATTCACAGATTTAATGTATCTTTAAATGATACAGTGGCAACATTCAGTAATACATTGTAGAACTCCGTGAATCTTTCACTAAAGAGTTTTTATTCTTGTTCTAGCAGACAGTTAACTTGGCTAGAGCCAGCATCAAAACTCTAGTCTCCTGTGTTTGAAGACAGACAAAACCTCATCTCTGTTCTCAGCTTTTCTGGTCTCGGGTCCTTCTAGGCTATTGGAGATCTCTTTCATACACTCTCACTTCAGATGTTAAGTAAAGAGCTTACACCTGAGTCAACACTTCACCTTGTGGGTCCACACTCTGTTCCTCCCTCCTTTCCCGGCTATTGCACCTCAACTTCAGGCACTTTTGAATCCATGGCTTCCATCCTTAAGCCAGTGAGATGTATTTTTCTGTTGTTGTGCTGCCCTGCTTGGGAGGTGGGGTGCCTTTGAGTGAAAACCCATGTAATGAGCATCTTAGAAAATACGGTTGTCTTCTCTCTAGTGTTGATTGCATCATTCTTTCTTCTTCTGCATTACTTTGTAGTTGAAGTTTAAAAAAAAAATGTATTTTCCAGAGCTTATAATTGGTATCTTTAAGAGGGTTAATTCTATGCGAGCTACTCTACCATTAGCCTCAGAGTTTCAAAAAATTTTTTTTTTCTCTTTTAGATTCGTTTTGCTTTTCTACCATGGAGTATTAAGTCAAAAGAGTATGAGAAAATAAGTTTTGATGATTTTTACTTTATCCTAATGACTTAGAATGTCATGCTTTTTTTTTAATAACATGAAAAAATGTGAAAATGTGATTATTTTTTATGGACCCTTGGGGAACATTTTAGAAAACTGAGCCATATGTTCACCTAATAATCTTATAAATCCACTTTAGAAACAATGAATATTTGATGCATACATACAAAAAAATATATGTTTTAAAATATTTGAAACAGCATCTTTGACATGAACTGTCCTAACAAACATATATATATATATATATATATATATTTTATCTTTGTGTTTCAGAATTTCTGCTACTACCAAGGATATATTGAAGATTATCCAAATTCTATGGTGATCCTTAGCACATGTAATGGAATCAGGTTGTGATCTATGATTCTATGGAGTTAGAGAGTTATAAAATGAAGCATTTACTTGTAAATTATTTAAAAAATTTAAAAATAATATTTTGTGGTTCTAAACTCATGTGTTGCTATTGTGGGAAATCTGCCATTGGAAAAGCATACTATGAAAATACTTACAATGGCCGTTACCCTTCTGCCAAATTAAGAATTTTTTGTATGTTTGGAGACCTTGAAATATTACTAGCTAGGCAAATACCAATAGTATTACTATTCTATGATGCTCAGTAAGCGTGTACATACTCAGTAACTTTTTCTTGCTTTATCGACTAAGACTAAAAAATAATCTGCATATCATTAAAAAACAAAATGGCATTTTATTGACTTTTTCATAATACATTATTTTGTTTATTCACTTTTTTTTTTTTTTTGAAATCTGTAGGGGCATACTACAGTTTGAGAATATTAGTTATGGAATTGAACCCCTGGAGTCTTCGATTGGTTTTGAACATGTGATTTACCGTGTGAACCTTAAGAATGCAGATATTGCTTTATATGCTATAAAGGATATTGAATCAAGAGACATGTCCTATAAAATAAAAAGCATAGAGGTAGGTGATTAACAGAGTAAACTCTATGGTTATTACCATACAGCAATATAAACTCTTTATTTTTCCTGGTAAATTATTTATTTATACCCGTACGCACCCACACACATACACACACATACGAATACATGCACCAGAAACTTTTTATCTTATCATAATCCTTAGAGGTAGTTTCATAATTTTTCAGAACTCTTGACCCATGCTTCTCGTAAGTGTTTAACCAGGAGTATTCGGCGGTGATATTTTGCATATCTCTGTTGCTACCTCATGCTATGGACTGCTCCTTGTATGAGTGTTTTTAAATCTAATCAGAGATGAAATTCCAGAGACCCCAGAACCAATTCAGAAGATTTAAGATTCTGTTCCTTTGTATCCCATTCTTCGGGTTCTCCAGAGAAACAGAACCCACAGGATGTAGCATAGCGTTATGTATGTTATATATACACATATACACACACCATATATAATGTACATACACAATAAATACAGACAGAGAGAAAGAGAAAGGGGGGGTATTTTAAGGAATTGGCTCACATGATTGTGGAGGCTTGATAGCTGCAACATCTGGGGGGTAGGCTGGAGGGCTGGTGATCCAAGGAACAGTTGCAGTTTAAGACCAAGGTTGTCTGCAGCAGAATTCCTTCTTTCTTAGGAAATACTCTTTGTTCTAGATATACAATCAAGTGATTGGATGAGGTCCAAGCACATCATGTAGGGTCATCTGCCTTACTGAAGGTTTACCAGTTTAAATGTTAATCTCATCTGAAAAACGCCTTCACAGAGACATCCAGAATAATGTTGGACCTGTAATCTGGGCACAGTAGCCCAGTCACGTTTACAGATAAAATTAATCATTGCACCAAGGTTCTACCCTGTGCTCTTATGTTTCTTCCAAAAGTTTTGTTGTTGAATACCATTTTGATATATGATGCACTTTATGTTATTTTTGTGTGTGTGTGTGTACGGTGAGATCAGGGTCCAAATTTGTTCTTTTTCACATAAATACCCAGTTGTCCCCGCACCGTTTGTTGAAATGATTATTCTTTTTTTCCACTGAATTTTCACGGTCCATTTTTCCAAGACCAATTGAAAATGATCGGGTATTTACTGGACTCGAAGCTCTATTCCATTGATCTTTCTGCCCATCCTTATACCAGAACTGCACTCTCTTTATTGCTGTATTTTTGTACTATGATTGGAATTGGTAAGTGTACATCCTTCAGTATTCTTCTTTTTCAAGATTCTTTTGGTATTCTGGCTGTTATGAATTTCCAAATGAATTTTTAAATGCATTACCTTTAAATTCACCTAGGACTGTGTAGAGTCTGTAGATTAATTGGGGAACATTGCTATCTCAATAATATCAGCTCTTTCTATCCATTACCATTAGATAGATTTTACTTTTTAGGTCTTCTTTAATTTCTTTCTACAACACTTTTGTATTTCAGTCTATGTCTTCAATAAAACTTACTTTGTTAAATTTACTTTTGTGTTATTATTTTAGATGTTATTGCATATTTTATTTTTATGTCAGTTTTGGATTTCTCATTATTAGTGTTTGTAATTAGTGATTTTTCTATGTTGATATTGTATTTTGCAAACTTGCTGAAATTGTTTATTAGTTTTGGATTCTGTGAGTTTCTATGTACATGGCCATGTCATCTTGAATAAAGATAGTTCATTTTTTTTTTAGTTGGCATATAATAATTGCTCATATTTATAGGGTACAGAGTGATATTTATGTACACAATGTGTAATGATCAAAGTAGGGTAATTAGCATATTCATTACCTTAAACATTTATTGTTTATTTGTGTTGGGAACATTAAAAACTCTCCCTTAATGCTATTTGAAAATATACAATAAATTATTGTTAACTATAGGTCACCCTACAGTATTACAGAACATTAGAGTGAATTCCTCCCACCTACCTGTGATTTTATATCCGATAACCAACCTGTGTCTATCCTTCCCTCCCCTCTTTCCAGGTCAAATAACCAATTCTATGCTCTACCTCTCTGAGCTCAACTGTTTTAGTTCCCACAGGTCATTTACTGTGTTTACTTTTGTGCACACACATATAATTTGGATTAAATCTACTGCTTGGTCATTTCTTATCTGGCTCTTGTGTTCCTTATTCCTTTATTCTTTCTGCTTTTATATATTTTTAATTATTTTTTCCCAAGGTCTTTCCCATGCTGCTACTAATACATCTTTTTCAATAACCAATTTTTTAAATTATTTTATTTTTCTCCTCTAATGAACTTTTAAATTATATATTGTGTATTTCGCATTATATACTATGTAATCATGTTATATAATTGTATATATTATAATATTAAGTAAATACGAAGCATTTTTTAGAATATAATAATTTTAGTGGTTAGTCTGATCAGCAGTTGACAAACTGTGGCCCTCAGGCCAAATCTGGCCCACAGCCTGTTTGTGTGAATAATACTGTACTGGAACACAGTTATTACTGATTTCCTTCCCCTAAATTCTATAGACTTTTACATAAGAAACAAGAAGTGTAGTTGGAATTGGCTGGATTGCCCCTATCAAGTTAGAAATAGTCATGGAAAGGGGAGATGTTGATTAAAGGACACAGAATTTCAGTTAGACTGGAGGAATAGGTGCTAGTGATCTCTTGTACTTCATGGTGACTGTAGTTAATAATAACATATATCTTAAAATTGCTAAAAGGAGATTTTTAATCTTCTCACATGATATTTCTCACATGAATTTCAAATTCAAATGATAATAAGTTGGTAAGGTGGTGGATATATTAATTGGCTTGATTTAATCTTTCTACAATGTATACATGGATCAAAATATATTGTATCCTGTAAATATATATAATTATTTGTTCGTTAAAATTATTTTAATAAAAATAACTTTTGATAATCATTAAGCCAAAAATAAAATAATAATAAAATTAAATAAACATAATAAAAGCTTCCTCAATTTCTGAAGTTTGATCCTCCTACTCTACATGGTGATATTTTTCCAGTTCACTTACGTTGTATTGCTATTTTAGTGATAACATATTTTGTGTTACCTACATTATATTGTCAAAGTGCTCGTAAAGCCGGTGTTACAATTTTTCCCTAGCGCCCTTCTTCCAGATTGCCCTGTGGGGTTGAGGGGAAACCCCCCTTTGCACTAGAAAGTTCACCGAAAGATCAACTCACAATAGGGAAGTTTAATGAAAGAAAGATGTATTTACCATGCATGGGGAGAAACCACAGGGTGATTATCCAATTTCCCAGTGGGGTCCAGAAGTTTATATACCCTCATTTTAGAGGGAAGGGTACAATGAGGAATACAGGTAGTTCTGTTGAGTGGGAGGATGAACACATACTTGGGAGAATGAATGGATGGGGGCAGATGAACAGATCGATTTGATAATGATTTTCTTGGAAAAGTAAATTAACCTGAGAGACAGGTATTATCTTAAAATGGTTTGGGCAAGGTCTGGTTACATTCTTGATCTTTTTTCCTGCAATACATTGAGGGGAAGGAGGGAAGGAAAGTCAACTGTTCTTTTTGATGAGCCTGGTTTTATGAAAAAAGAGGGAAAGCCTATTGCTCTCTTAGGGCCTTTAATTCAAAATACTCTATACCAACGAGTCATATTTTGGGGTGAAATTTCCTGAGCTTCTTCACCCTTCTGTAACAGTAGTAATGAAAATAACATTTTTTCTTAGTAATTGTTGCAGCAATAGTTACTTAGCCCCATTTTTCAGCAGGACTGAAGTCACAGGAAATTTAAGCCAGAGTTCAAAGTCCGTGAGCCCTGGCATCTGTGTCTGATTAAACTTTTATAACCTAAGTGGCTAATGCCATATCCTTCTGGAGATATCTGTGGTCTAGTTTAAGAACGTGCATCATTGTGACTCTCTGTTCCCCACCTTTTCCTGAGATAAACTTATACGGGATTAACTTTACCCTTTATATGAAATTTCATCCCCTAAATGTAGGAATGTGTTTTTATTTTTTCAAGATTGTATCCAAAATCATACCACATAGTAATGTAATAATGGCATCCGTTAAGGTGATAGATCTGCATGCATTTGGGTTCACCCAGAAAAGAGAATAATATGAACTGCTCAGTACCAAAGAGAATATGGAGAATGAAAGATAGAGGAGAGTTGTTTTTTGGAGTCAATTAAATGGTTAATTAGGTGCACAGAAGGGATAAAATAAATAGTTGAAAAAGATTTTGCGATATCTAGTTTTGCTTATATTAGCTGATTCTACTTCCTTATGTAAAATTGCATTTTTCAATATTGAGTTCATTAATAGTAGTGGTATACACTAAAAATATTTAAGTCATTTAATTTTGACATAAAGTTTGTGCATTTTTTCCAGCCACAACCAGATTTATCTCAGTACATAGAAATGCATGTGGTAGTTGAAAAACAATTGGTAAGTGCACTCCGCTTTATTTGCCTCATGTCACTTTGTCTTAGCAATGAGGGACTATAAAAACAATCTGGAATAAATTTTTTGACAGAAGAGAATTAATAATAATTTTGCTTTAGGTCTGCCTTAATGCATTTTAAATGATTACTATCAGTATTAGTTGAGAATCATATTTCTATAAAATTTTTTATTCTTAATTTTACAAATAATAATGTAACTACAAATAATTGCCGCCTTTATAGCAGTTTACAGATATGCTTAGAATCATTATAGACACTTACTATATTCTAGTACCTTTTTAAATTTTAGAAATAATGCTTGGCAGTATTTATATTGTTTAAAGAGGAAATAGGAGTTTCCCACCCATAACATTTTTTGCTAGGTAGGAAAACAGTGGTTTATATTAGGAATAGAAGAGAGTATTATAGTTCCTGAAGGTTATTCCCCTCAGGATTTCCTCATGAAATGAAACTACAATTATTTGAAATTTAGAACTCCTGAAATAACTTCATTATCTTTTTGTCCATCTTTCCCCCCCCCACTCCATTTTGTGGGAAGTTCCCAACAGTATCATCAAAAATACATGAAGTTTTTAAAAAAATATTTTGGGACTTCACAATGTGTGTTTCTTGTACATTCATTTTCAGAGATCTCTATTCTTGTTTCACGGGTGCAAAATTTTCTTTTCCTCCCTATTGACGATATTAACATTTTATTTCAAGACTCTAGCTCTCAACAGACACCCTTTCATTATTATCTCCTTGTTTTGGGCACCTACATTTAATGTTAAACGTTTTATTCAAATGTCTCGTCGTTTCATGTTTAAAAGGAAGGCTACATAATCTTACCAGGTCCTTTGGTGGGAGTGGATCTTGCACACAGTGTACAAAATGCTTTCTGAAGTAGTCATACCATTTTCTGTTACCAACAGCAATATATGAGAATTTCAATAACTTTACTTCCTTGCTAATATTTGTTTTTGTCCTTTTGCTTATGACCATTCTAGTGGCCATAGACTGTTGTCACATTGCATTTTTAATTCTCTAATGACTGCGTTTGTATTGTGTTCATATTCCTCTAATCATGTTTGACATCTTTTCACATTTGTGTTAGCCATTAACCTATCTTCTTTGGTGAAATGTCTATTCAAATATTTTGCTCATTTCTTAATCTTGTTATTTGCCTCTTAATATTAACCTGTAAGTGTTCTTCATGTATTCTAGATACTAATCTTTCACTAGAAAATATTTACAATAGTTTGTTCCAGTCTCTAGACTATCTTTTTTTAAAATTTTTACCATGGTATCTTTTGAAGCACAATGGCTTTTAATTTTAATGAAGTTATCAATTTTTTTTTCAATTTTTAGTGGATTGTAATTTTGATGTCATGTCTAAGAAATCTTTGCCTAAGCCAAGTTCAGAAAAAAAATGTTTTGCTTTTATTCTGTTTTCTTGTAAAAGTTTTACAGTTTTAATTCTTATAGTAGGATTTGAGATTCACTTAATTCTTGTGTATAATGTGAGATATAATTGTAAATTAATCTTTTTGCACATGTATATCTAATTGGAACAATACCAATTGTTGAAAACATTATCATTTCCCCAAGGAAATGCTTTGTACCTTTGTCAGTAATCCATCGGCCATCAATATAAATGTTTATTTCTAGACTTTGAATTTTGTTTCACTGATGAGTAAGTCTATCACTGCATCAGTACAAAGTGACTTGAATATGGTAGATTTATGGTAAGCTTTGAAATCAAGAAGTCAAACTCCTACAATTTTTCTTCTTCTTTTTTTTTGTATTTAACAATTCTGTGTCCTTTGGACTTCCATTCAAGATCAGCTTTTCAATTTCTCCAAAAAAAAAAAGATGTTTAGATTTTGATACAGATTGTATTAAATCTATAGATCAATTTGGAAAGGATATTCGTTTTAACAATTTTGAATATTTTAATCCTTGATCATCACATGTCCACTCAAATATTTAGCTTTCCTATGATATATGTCAGTAATACTTGGTAGTTTTTTCAGTATAAGGGTCCTGTGTTTTTTGCTAAATCTATTCCTATTTCCTTCTTTTATCTCTAATATGAGTGGATTTCTTTTTACATTTTCATTTTGGGTATTCATTGTTAGTACAGAGAAAGTTAATTAATCTTATATCTTGTGATTTTACAAAAAGTGTGTTTATTCTAATTCTTGTGTGTATGTGTGTGGGGGTGTGTGTGTGTTTGTGTTTATTAGAATGTTTTGCATACATGATTATTTTGTGATGAAAGATTGCTTTATTTGAACCTTTCAAATATGGAGGGTTTTGTTTACTTTCCTACAATATTCCCTTTCCTAGAACCTCTAATACCATGTTAAATATAATTAGAGAGGAGATAATTTTGTGTTAATAGTTTCAAAGTGTGTGAGAAAGCAATAGATTTAACATTTAAATGTGGTAATAACTTTTTTTTTTTTTATCATGAGTAGGTGTTGGGTTTTCCGAAATGTATATTCAGTGCCTATTGAGATAACTGTAGGACTTTTGGGGTCATTCTCTTAATTAATTAAGAGTATTACATTAATTGATGTTAAGATATTAAAATAACTTTGCCTTCCTGAAGTAAATCCCACTTGATAATGTTGTATAGTCATGTTTATACATTTCTGCTTTTAGCTCGCTAATATTTTTCTTAGGTTTCCTTGGTATTTATACCCTAATATGTTTGTTCTGTATGTCAGAGGTCTGACATCGAGGTGCCAACATAGTCAAGCCATGGTGAAGACTCACTTCCTGGGTTGCAGATGGCACCAGAGTGCCTTATAACCTTCTTACAAGGCACTAAGCCCATCCCAAGGGGCCCACTCTCATCACCTCATCTAAACACACTGATTTCCTAAAGATGTCATTTCCAAATTCCGTAAATTCGGGGGGTTAGGGTTTCAACATAGGGAATTATGAAAGGGTCTAATTCATTCCACAGCTCTCCATCCCTGACCTCTCCCAAACTGTGTCCTCCTTATATACAAAATGCATTTAATTCCATTGCAAGAGCTCCAACTCTAACACCTAAAGTCCAGAGTCTCATCTAAATATCATCCAAATCTGATATGGGTGAGACTCAACATGGAATTCATATCAAGGCAAAATTCGTGAAACCAGACATAGGCGTTCCTATGCTAAAAGGGAGAAATGAGAGGGAAAGAAAGAAATGGGTAACTGTTCCCAAGCAAGTCCAAAATCTAGCAAAATTTAGGTTTCAAACCTCAATAATAGTCCTCTTTGGCTTGATGGCCCACCTTTCAGGTACATTGGGCTGGCATTCTCATTCCCATGGCTGCGGCCAGGTCATTGGGTGGTCCTGCTGCCAAGGCTCTAAGAAGAGACCCTCCAAACTTCTGAAATCAAGGCAGTGGCCCTAGTAACCTCTGAATGGCCTTTCGGGATATGTTTTTCCTCTCCTTGAAGAATAGTGCTCCTCTGCGGCTAAATAATTCTGTTGTCCCATCCTGTCATGTCTGAGAAGTTTAACAGCCCTCCTTCATTTCATTCCATCTTGAGAAGCCCCTCAGTTCAGACTGGCACTATTTCCACTCATATAATCCCATAAGCTTTTTGTCAAGTGGTTGTTCCGCCATTTCCTCAGTGTTCTCCTCAGAATACGTGTTCTCAGTTTTTGCAATATGGATAGTCTGAGAAATCTCCAAATCTTCAAGTTTTGGTTCTGTTCTGCTTTGAAATTTCTCCTTCAATTCATATCTCTTTCCTTTCACATTTTACTGCAAACAATCAGGAGGAACCAAGCCACTCTGTCAACATTTTGCCTAGAAAACTTCTCAGCTAAATATTCGATTTTATCACTCACAAGTTTTTCCCTCCCACAAAACACTAGAACATAGTTCAGTCAAATTCTTCATGACTTTATAAGAATGCCTATTCTCCAGTTTCCAGTAAAATGCTTCTCTTTTCCATCTGAAACCTCAACGGAATCTACCTTTATATTTCTATCATGCACCTCAAAAGTCCTTCAGCTTCTGCCCATTGCCTCATTCCAAAGCTGTTTCTACGTGTTTAGGTATTTTTTTTTTTTTACAAAGAAACACACTTCTCACTATGAAGATCTATCTTAGCTTGAGCTATGACACAAATATCACAGAGTGAGTGGCTTACAGAAACAGAAATGGGGTGTTTTCTTACACTTCTGAACACTGAAAGTCTGAGTTCGGGGTGCCAGAATGATTGGGTTCTGGTGAGGGCTCTTTTCCTGGCCTGAAAATAGCCTGTGTTCTCATGTGCCAGAGAAAGAAAGAAGAAGCAAACCCTCTAATGTCTCTTTTTAATAAAGGCTCTAATGGCATCATGAGTGCGAAACTCTCATGACTTCGTCTAAACCTAATGGTCTCCTGGAGACCCCATCTCCAAATACTATCCCATTAGAGGTTACGGCTTTAACATATGAATTTTGGGGGGGCAGAATTCAGTCCACAGCAATAGAATTATTTATATATATATATATATGTATGTGTGTGTGTGTATGTATATGTTTTTATAGATATAAAAAACTGTATATAGTTTTGTGTATATATTACTGCATATATATGTTACTATATACTTAATGTAGTATATATTATATAGTTTTTTTTCTTCTATTTTTTTTTCAGTTGTTTTGCTAATTTCTTTCTGTTTATAGTAGAGACGGGGTCTCGCTCTTGCTCAGGCTGGTCTTGAACTCCTGAGCTCAAGCCATCCTCCCAGCCTCGGCCTCCCATTGTGCTAGGATTACAGGCGTGAGCCACCACGCCCAGCCTATATAGTCATAATGGATATTGCTCTGAAGCTTTCTTTTTGGGGAGATACTTACCTAGCTTTGTCATCAGGGTAGTACTGGCTTCATAATATGATTATAAACTGTTCTCTCTCCAGTTACTTATGAAGGGTTTGGGAACGATTGGTATTGTTTCTTTTTATAAATGTTTGCTAACTTATTTTTCTTATTTTTATTTATTTATTTATTTTTTTGAGACAGAGTCTGACTTTGTTGCCCAGGCTAGAGTGAGTGCCGTGGCGTCAGCCTAGCTCACAGCAACCTCAGACTCCTGGGCTCAAGCGATCCTCCTGCCTCAGCCTCCCGTGTAGCTGGGACTACAGGCATGCGCCACCATGCCCAGCTAATTTATATATATATTAGTTGGCCAATTAATTTCTTTCTATTTATAGTAGAGACGGGGTCTCACTCTTGCTCAGGCTGGTTTCGAACTCCTGACCTCGAGCAATCCGCCCGCCTCGGCCTCCCAGAGTGCTAGGATTACAGGTGTGAGCCACTGCGCCCAGCCTATTTTTCAATAAAGATTCCTGGGCTAGATTTTTTTTTTTGAGGGGTAACTTTTAATTACATAATTAAATAATTTTTTACATATTATAAATTACATATATTATTTTTATTTCTATTTGGTCCAGTTTCTGCAGTTTACATTTTCCAAAATATTTCTCTAATTCATCTCTAAGTAGTCTAATCTGCTCCCATTCAGTTTTCTATAGCAATCCTTTATATTCCTTTTAATCTCTATACTATTGTTAGTGAAATATCTTTGTACAATACTTATTATTTTTTTTAATGAATTAACTAATTTTTTTGAGACAGAGTCTCACTCGGTTGCTTGGGCTTTTAGTGCCATGGTGTCAGCCTAGCTCACAGCAACCTCAAACTCCTGGGCTCAAGCGATCCTCCTGCCTCAGCCTCCCGAGTAGCTGGGACTACAGGCATGTGCCACCATGCCTGGCTATTTTTTTCTGTATATTTTTAGTTGTTTGGCTAATTTCTTTCTATTTTTAGTAGAGACGAGGTCTTGCTCTTGCTCAGGCTGGTCTCAAACTCCTGACCTCGAGCAATCCACCCGCCTCGGCCTCCAAGAGTGCTAGGATTACAGGCGTGAGCCACCGTGCACGGCCCAGATTTGTCTTTACTCTTTTTTTTCTTTTGGAGGTCCAACTGGCTAAAGATTTGTCAATTTTATTGTTCTTTCAATTATAAATGTTCAAGTACATTGATATTCTCTACTGTTTTTCTTCTTTGTATTTAGTTTCATCTTCTAATTTTCCCTGTGTTGTAGATTACTAATTTCATTTCGGTGTGATTGGAAAAGATACTTTGCATGATTTGAATATTTTAAAAACTTATTATGACTTTTTTTGCTTCACATATGCTATATCCTGAAAAACGTTCCATGTGCACTCAAAACAACATATATTCTGCTGTTGTCGAGTAGAGTGGTCTGTGTATATCTTTGGAAACAATTGGTTTGTAGTGTTGTTCAGATTTACTATTTCCTTATGGATCTGTATGATCGCTCTATTCCTTATTGAAAGTAGAGTGCTAAAGCCTTGAAGTGTTTTTGTAGAGCTGCCTCCTTCAATTCTTTCAGTGTTTGCTTTATATATTTTGGAGCTCTGGGGTTTGAGGCATATATGTGTATAATTGTATCTTCTTAGTGTATTTGCTATTTTATCACATATAGTGTCAGTCTTTATCATAACAGTTTTTAAATTCAAATCTGTTGTGTGTGCTATTAGTATAACCACCCCAACTCTGTTTGGTTCCTATTTACATGGAATATATGTTTGCATTATTTCAGTGTCAACCAACATGTGTGTTCAGATCCACATAAGTCTCTTGTAGTCAGTACATAGCTCGATCATGTTTATGTCTATATTCTGCCAGTCTATGTCTTTTGATTTGTGGGTTTAATCCATGTGCATTTAAAATATTTACTGATAAGGAAAGGCTTACATATGTCATTTTGTTATTTTTCTTCTGTAGTATTATAATTTTTTGTTCCTCATTTTCTCCATTGCCGTTTTCTATTGTGTTCAGTTAAATGTTTATAATGATTTGCTTTTATTCTTTCTTATTTTATTTTCTGCATATCTGTGGTTAGCATGGGGATTACATTTGACATTTTAAAGCTATAAAAATCTAATTTGAATTGATACCAACTTAACTTCAATTGCACACACAAAGTCTGCTCCTATACTTCTATGTCCCTCCCATTTTATGTTATTAATGTCACAAATTACATATTTAAACATCATGTATACACTAATATAAATTATAAATATTTTCATGTATTTATCTTTTAAAATGCTATAGAAATAAAAAATGGAGTTACAAACAAAAATTACATTAATACTTATATTTTATTTGGCCATTTATTTAACTTTCTCAGCTCTTTATATCATCATATGGCTTCAAGTTACTGTCTAGCACTCTTTTCTTTCAACCTGAGGGATTCCTTTTAGCATTTCTTGTAAGACAGGTTTAGTGGTAATGAATTCCCTCAGCTTTTGTTCATTTGCCAATGACTTATCTCCCTCAAGCTTAAAGAATAGTTTTGTTGTATGTATAATTCTCAGTTGACATCTTTTTCTCCTTTCTTGATATATATAATCAAGCTTGATTATATAATCAAGTATAATAATCAAGCTTGATTATATATAATCTCATTATGGTTTTGATTTGTATTTCCCTGATTAGAGGTGTTGAGCATTTTTTCATATGTTTGTCAGCCATTAGTTTATTTTCTTTTGAGAACTTTCTGTTCATGTCCTTTGCCCACTTTTTGATGGGGTTGTTTGATTTTTTTTTCTTGCTGATTTTCCTGAGTTCTAAATAGATTCTAGTTGTCAGCCCTTTATCCAATGTGTAACATGTGGATATTTTCTCCCATTCTGTAGGTTGTCTGCTCTCATGATAGTTTCTTTAGCTGTGCAGAAGCTTTTTAATTTGATTAGGTCCCGTTTATTTATTTTTGTTGTTGGTGTGATTGTCATTGGGGTCTTCTTCATAAATTCTTTGCCTAGGCCAATGTCTATAAGAGTTTTCCCAAGATTTTCTTCTAGAATTCTTAGTTTCACGGCTTAGGTTTAAGTCTGTTATCCACCGTGAGTTGATTTTTGTGAGAGGTGAAATGTGTGGATCCTGTTTCAGTCTTCTACATGTGGCTATCCAGTTTCCCCAGCACCATTTATAATCACCATAGGAATTCTTTTCCCCAGTGTATGTTTTTGTCTTTCTTTTTGTAAGATCAGAAGGCAATATGATAATGGTTTTATATCTGGGTTCTCTGTTCTGATTGGTCTAGATCTCTGTTCTCATGCCAATACCATGGTGTTTTGGTTATGATAGCCTTGTAGTATAGCTGAAGTCTCATAAAGTGATGCCTTCTGATTTGTTCTTTTTGCTTAAGGTTGCTTTGGTTCTTCAGAGTCTTTTCTGGTTCCAAAGGAAGTGTAGAATTATTTTCTCTAGATCTGTAAAAAATCACGTTGATACTTTAATGGTTATTCCATTAAATATGTAAATTATTTTCAGTAGTATAGACATTTTAACAATGTTGGTTCTGTGGATCCATGAGCATGATATGTTTTTCCACTTGTTTACATCCTCTGTAATTTCCTTCCTCAGTGCTTCATAGTTCTCCCTAAAGCGGTCTTTTACTTACTTGTTTAAATGTACTTGAGTCTCTGTTAGTATTGGATTTTCTATTTCTCAGCTCAATTCTGTCATGTTTTACTTTGTGTAACTTTCTGGCTTTGTTCTTGGATGCATATATGTTTATAATTTTTATATTTTTTGATAGCTATCCCAGCTCTCTTATTATTGCTGTTTTCATGGTATATCTTTTCAATTCTTTAACTTTCAAATGATTTGTATCTTTAAAATCATAGTGTGTCTGCTGCGATCACATTTAAATATTATAGTTTTATGCTAACCTTTTCTGTCAACAATTACTGTCATTAATTTATCGATAATGGAATTAAACTTTGTAGTCTCTTTTTATGTTTTATATTTTCAAGTTTTCATAATGAATATGTCATATGATTTGTATAGTAATAAAATAACATTTAAAAACTAATATGTTAAAAAAAAAAAAAAAAAAAAACAAACTAATATGTTGGTAATTTGAACAATTTCTTGCCTCACTATATTGGATTTTAAATGAAAGAATAACAATCATTAAATGCTAAGCAATGTATATGTATATTTAAAAAGTAATTATATTTTACAGTATGATCATATGGGTTCTGATACTGCCGTTGTCACTCAAAAAGTTTTCCAGTTGATTGGATTGACGAATGCTGTAAGTATTTGCTTCTTAGTACATTTGCACTTCCTGTGTTACTGAAACAATTTCTGCACATTCTTGTATGACATGCTTGAATGTACATGTTGTGTGATCCAGAGACAGTTAAGTTTAACTTCCGGTTTTTTATCTGTAAAGGAGGAATAATAATAATTGTATATATGTCATTAGGCTACTATAAAGATTTAATTGTGTAAAACACTTGGCATGGGGCTTGTGTTAAGTATAAGCATTTTAAAATGCCAACCATTGCTTGTATTATTAGTAGCATTTATTAAGTATTAGTATACTTTAAAAGATCCAATCTACACTTATGGTTCAGTGTAATATTTTTCATAAGTTTATTTTCATTCGTAAATATTAAACCTATAAACTGTGATATTTGAACATGTTTTCTGTATGTTTCCTATTTTAGATTTTTACTTCATTTAATACTACAGTTATTCTGTCTTCCTTGGAACTTTGGACAGATGAAAATAAAATTCTAACCACCGGAGATGCCAATGAGTTATTACACAGATTTTTAAAATGGAAAAGATCTTATCTTGTTTTGCGTCCTCATGATGTGGCATTTTTACTTACGTAAGCATATCCTGGCATTCTAAAGCTTAAAAAATAAATCATATCCAATTGGATACAATTTTTGACAGTTGACAGGCCTTCAGGGGGAAAAAAATCTTTTGTCATTTTTTTCTGACATACATAATATAAATATTATTTTTTACGGAACAGTTTAATTATTAGAATTATTGATATCACTTTATTGGTTTGTAGTTAAAACTCACTCCTTCAATCTTGTACCATATTCCTTCCTACCGTAGAGTGTATATGACAACATTAAATGTCTCTAACTATGAGTAAAATATTAATGATGCTTTTTTGAAGAAATAGGCTGGGCGCGGTGGCTCACGCCTGTAATCCTAGCACTCTGGGAGGCTGAGGCGGGAGGATTGCTTGAGGTCAGGAGTTCAAGATGAGAAATATATTTGAATTGTATAAATATGGTAATTTAACGTTTGTCTTATGCTTTGTTGTCATATAGTAAAAATAAAACAAAACAAATAAATGGAAACACTATTGCGTATTTTAATACCTCTAACATAATGTAGCCACACTGTGCTTAAGATTTTAGAAGGTTAGCCTCCTTTTTTATTTATATAGACTCTTTGTTTTCCTCTTACCAATATTCACACTCACTAAAATTGTATATAGATAATTTTTAACATTTTAATCTTTTTTTTAATTCTCTATCCCATAAATATGCCATATCTTTGCATGGCTTTAGCAAGCTAATTTTTGCTGATTAAGTGGAGACTTTAGGGTGTCTCTGTGCATTGATATGCTACATTGCCTTAGCTTTTGAATTTTAAGGGATTTAATGTATTTTTATAATTTTTATTTCAGGCGATTTACTTATTTTAGTTTTAGGGAAAAATACTACATAAAGTGAATCTTTATTATGTTACAGAAATCTGTATGAAAATATGCGTTCTATTATTTGTTTTTTAAATCTACTTTATTGTTTTCAAAAGAAGCTACGTTACACTAATGTTAGGTGGAAATACTTGTTAGTTTGATAATAAATGTACAAAACAAAAATTTGTCCAAAAATCAGTACTAATTGTGCTTACTTTTAGAAAATTACATGATTATGATTCCTTTTTAAATTTAAGTTACAGAGAAAAATCAAATTATGTTGGTGCAACCTTTCAAGGGAAGATGTGTGACAGAAACTATGGAGGAGGTATTGTTATGGTATGATACGGTTTAATTTCCTTGGCTAAAATACATAGAACACCAAATAGATTAATATATGGCTAAAAATTTTCTTATTTATTTCCGGGTATATTAAAATTGCATTATTGTAGCGATCTTTGTCCTTGCTACTGAAAGAAATGTTTAAACTATAAGAAGTTCTCATGGAGCTCTTCTGCATATACAATTTTTACTTTGGGAAACTTCCTGAGCTCCTTCACGATAGACCAGATGGCTCATAGACAGCATCAATTCATTCCTCACTGTTCTGGGGGCTGGAAAGTCCAGGAGCAAGGCGACAGCCGAGCCAGTGTTTGGTGAGCGCTTGCTTCCTGGTTCTCAGGCGGCCTCTCTTCACCAGGTCCCCACGTGTTGGCGTCGGAGAGACTTGGCTCGCTCAGGACTCACACGGCTCTTCCTTGGTGGCCTCCTTTGATTCTATTTACTTCCCCAAATCCCCGCTTCCTAATACAGCAGCCTTTCCTTATCTGTGGTTTTTGCCTTCTGCTGTTACAGTTACCTGAGGTCAACCACCATCTAAAAATATTAAATAGAAAATTTCAGAAATAAACCTTCCATGCTGTTTGGGGATGCATGCTGTTTGTAGCAGCTGGATAAAATCTTGCGCCCTCCTGCTCTGTTCCACCCTTGTCCAGCACATCCACACTGTTACTTGCTACCTGCCTTTAGTCGCTCAGTAGCTGCCTTGATTAACAGAGTGACTGTCACAGTGTTACAGTGCTTGCGTCCAAGTCACCCGTATTTTAAATAACAGTGGCCCCAAAGCACAAAAGTGGTGATGCTGGCCATTCAGATAAGATAAAGAGAAGCCCCAAATTGCTTCCTTTAAGTAAAAAGGTGAAAGTTCTCAATAAGAAAAGAAAAAAAAAATCATATGCTGAGGTTGCTAATATCTATAGTAAAATATAATATTTTGAGAGACAGACCACGTTTATGTAGTATGTATTATATTACATTGTTATCATTGCTCTATTATTAATTATTATTGTTAATATCATACCATGCGTAATTTATAAATTAAACTTTATCATAGGTATGTGTGCATAGGAAAAAAACACAGTATCTATAGGGTTCAGCATCATCCAGTTTTAAACATCCAATGGAAGTCTTGGAATATATCTCCTACAGACAGGGAGAGCTACTGCACCATCACACTGGGGGGGGGGGTAAGATTTCAAAGTATGAATTTGAAGGGACACAAACATTCACCCCACAATAGGCTGCTATAACCAGATACCATAGACTGGGTCACTTACACAACAGAAATTTATTTTCTCTTAGATCTGGTACCTGAAGGTTCAAGATCAGGGTGCCAACAGGGTCAGGTTCTGGTAAGAGTTCTGTCACTGGGTTGTAGACAGCTGCCTTCTCATAAGATCACAGTCCAGTTGAATGAGGGACCCACCTGAACCTTATGGCCTCATTTCACCTCAGTTACCTGCTAAAGACCCCATCTCCAGATATAGTCACATCAGGAGTTAGAGCATCAGTATATGAAATTGGAGGGGGAGGCACAATTTATTCCATGGCAGTAGACCTAAGGGAAGATGTGTTACGAGAATTAGAGGTTCTTAATTTAATTATGATAAAAGGAATGAAACAACTGTGGAAAGTCAGGATTCTTATTAACAGTCATTATCACCATAATATTAATTAATTTGGTGGGTTAATTTTATCAGTTTAAAACAAGATTTATGACATGGTCAGGTAAAATATCATCTCTAAAGAATCAAATTAAAAATTAACAAAAGCTGTTCATAATTTGATACTACATGTGTCTCTGTGCTTTTCTTTAAAGATTGCCTTGTGAAAGTACAGTTGTGACTATAGCTGTTGCTATGTATAGTTAACAAGTTATGGGTGCAGCTTTTTGCCTGGTCTGATGCCACCAAATGAGTCATCCATTTACATTTTGGTGATGTTTCAGATTTCATATTTTCCTTATATTTATGCTAGTTGTAACATGTGAGTTAGGCCAACATGTATGACATTTGTGTGCATAACCTATTATAAGATATGTCTATTCCATTCTATCATGTGACTATTTTTAATATTAATAATTACATCATTCTCCCAGTAAATAAAATACCTCCCTAAACAGTGTGCATGTGCATTTATCTTTCCTTTTTCTTTTTTTTTTTTTCAGCACCCCAGAGCCATAAGTATGGAATCGCTTGCAGTTATTTTAGCTCAATTACTGTCCCTTAGTATGGGGATTACTTACGATGACACTAACAAATGCCAGTGCTCAGGAACTATCTGCATAATGAACCCAGAAGCAATGTAAGATGCTTGACTTTTATACTTCACATATATAGTTTAAGATGCTTTTGGCATATTTCGTTTAAGAAAGTTTAAGCTGTCAAAATAAATAGTGATGGTTGAATATCAGCTGTGATTGATGACCCCAGACCAAAATATATATTCCAGTGGCCACATTGCATATCTGTCTCAATATCTCTTTTCATCAGGTGTCACACTTGCTTTCTCCTATGGGATCTAACTATACATTTATCACCTGTGTGATTTTATAACGATGCGTGACTTGATATGCCAATACGGGCTTGTGGTCACTACACGAGGAATATTAATTGATATGAACTAGCCTGCGTGAGTCTCTTTCACCTTGCCCAGGCTCAGCCTGAGGTCTTGCCTTCTGTTGATTTCACAGACACTGTTGTTCAGCTTTTGTTTTGTCACGAGAAAAGGCTTTTTATAGTATCCTTATCATGCCCCGAAGGTCTAGTGAATTTGTTTGCTGTTTTCATCATTATTCTTAGAGTACATTATGAAATTTTGTAGAAATGGGACCAAATAGCCAGGGGTTTAAGGGAAACCACCCAGTCAGTGACTGGATCCAGCCTCTTACCTTTCTGATTGATAGTTCTTTGGGGGTGTCTTCTGCTTCTCACATGTCTTAGAAGGGAATCAAGCCCAATCGCCAGCAGCAGCAAATGTCTCCCTCTCTTTATCCCTTTCAATATTCCTTAATTGCTTCACACCAAGTCAACTGCTTGAAAATATTTGTCCTTAGCTTCTTAGGCTCTGATCCAAGGAGGGACCTGTACTAAAATAGTTACCCCAGACTGTCTTTAGAGAACAAATCTTTATGAAATTATTGTGGAACTGGATCAACAAATGAAGCCATGGCCACAAGAACACCTTTGACAGAAGACGCTGCAAAGAGTATGCAGTACAGCAGGTCCAGACTGTGGTGCAAGGTGCCTCATTTGTTGATTCTTGTGATCGTTAAAACATGATGAAGCTAAAGACATTCCTGGTCGATTAGGTCCATGTGGAACTCTGGCAAGTATCAATGGGAGATTTGCAGTGCAGGCCTTTAGCTGCTGCACTGCAGTGGGCAATTTTTATCATAGTGCGGGTGTTTTCAGATCTACAGAATTCCAAGGTGGAGTGAACATACCCATCTGTCTGAGGACACCAGTGGTTCCTCTGGGAGTAGGCTGGGGAAGGTCCAGATAGCACAAACAAATAACAGGAACAGGAGTCCAAGATCCCCATGGCACCTACATCTGTTTGTCCAATATTTCTTAATTGCTTCATACCAATGGCCTCACAGGGGTATTCTAAAACTGGTCGGTAAAGGAAGAAAAACCCCAGTCTCGTGTCAATGTTAGGTGGAGTATTAAAAAATTCAGTATCTCATGCTGTTGTACAGTTACATTTAGACTAAAGAACAGTGGGGGACGGCAAAGATCCCCGGGAGCGTGTTTGCAAACAATGTGTTTGGCTCTCTGCTGCGTGGTAGGGACGTGCAAGGGATAGAAATCCACCCAGACTCCTATATGCTGTGGCAGGTGGCATGGGTATTTGGTCAAGGATCTACGTGCTGTAAAATTGGACGCAGAGACAAGACAGTGTGAGGAAGAAGCATGTGGGTTTATTTGGAGTGGCATGAAGAATTCAGGTGTTTATGTGGGTATTTTGTGTTCAAGTACCACTCGAAATATTGTCTTCAGGGGAGACCCTCAGTGATCTGGTCAACAATCTGGCATGCAGGAAAAGCCAACCCAATTCCTCCCTAGACCGCCCACAAAACAAGCCCTGAGAGGAAGGGTATGTCCTTCCACAGGGGCGGCCTTCAAACACTTCAAGAAAACACCAACCTTCCTACTATCTAGGGACAATTCTGTTGAAGAGTCTGTATACTTCTCTGTGGCCCCAGGACAAAAAAAATAAAAGCAATCATTGCCATCTACACACTTACGGACCTCTCCTCTCTTCATCCATCCTGAGTCCCTTATTCCTGCTTCCTGGGGTCACATCCCAGATGAAATTCTTGTGATCAAGTTCATGACTTAGATTGTTTTCCTAGTTGATCTAAACAAAGACAGGTGTCACCATATAGTTTGTATTACTAATGTTGACACCTCTCATTACACCTTTGTTTATCGTTGGCCAAAAGATAGTTGTTTACAATGATATAGATGATATATTGTTTGTGATGCTTGATTATAATAATTATAGTAGTTGTAATGGTGAAGAAATGAGAAGAAGGATTAGAAGATCTTACATTTATTAATAGAAGGTAACTTGAACCCTCCACATCCTTCTGAAGATTGCCAAGTTATTTTCTGTTCAATTTTGAAGCCAGGTTTTATTTTGCTCGGATCCCTGATGAATTATTCCCATCATGGGTAGAACCCTTCAAAATGCAGTGATTCCTCATTTTTTTTCCCCTTTTGGGAAGGTATCAAGTGTAAACAGGTTATTCCTAACTCTTTTATAATTGCAACTTGTTTATAAGACTATGAAATTTCCAATTATTTGGAGCAAGTATATATGCATGGTATTGATTATTTTTTTACTGAGTTTGTATCCTGTGATTTTAGCTTTGCTAAATATGTATGAGTTCTGGAACTTTTAATTTAGTTTTATTAGGATTTTATTGACATGCAATTATATATTATAAGTACAGTTCTACATCTTTCTTTTCAAACATCTTTATATTTTTAAAATTTCTTTTTCTTGCCTTATTACAGTACTTAGGATGTCCAATACCATGTAAAATAGAAGTCAGACGTGTAGCTGTCTTTCTTTACTCTGATTTAAGGGAAAGATCTTTATTTACTCTTTCACCAATAAATATGTTAATTGAAAGTTTTTCATAGGGGCTTTTCATCAAATTGTATCCCTTATATGCCAAAATTTTCATCATGAATAGATTTTACCCAATATTAACATTATCATGTGCTTTTTCTACTTTATTCTGTGGGTATGTTGAAGTACATTTTACTGAATTTGGAAATATTAAGAGTACAAATTGGCCGGGTGTGGTAATCCTAGCACTCTGGGAGGCCAAGGCAAAAGGATGGCTCAAAGTCAGGAGTTCGAAACCAGCATGAGTGAGACCCTGTCTCTACTAAAAATAGAAAGAGATTAATTGGCCAAATAAAAATATATAGAAAAAATTAGCCAGGCATGGTGGCGGATGCCTGTAGTCCCAGCAACTTGGGAGGCTGAGGCAGGAGGATCGCTTGAGCCCAGGAGTCTGAGGTTGCTGTGAGCCAGGCTGATGCCATGGCACTCCACCCCAGGCCACAGAACGAGACTCTGTCTC
Source organism: Microcebus murinus (assembly GCF_040939455.1). Taxonomy (NCBI): domain Eukaryota; kingdom Metazoa; phylum Chordata; class Mammalia; order Primates; family Cheirogaleidae; genus Microcebus; species Microcebus murinus. Next base: position 2,438,069 of record NC_134127.1, read on the forward strand.
AGAAAAAAAAAAAAAAAAAAGAAAGAAAGAAGAAAAAAAAGAGTACAAACTAAGGAGAGGCATAGTATTATACTCTTGTGACTCTATGAGATAAATAATACTTTTATCCCCATTTTGCAGAGGAAACTGAAGTGTATATATAATTTCAGTACCTTTGATAAGGACATACAACTTGTAAATGGCAAAACCAAGATTTTTAACCCACGTTATTTGACTGTTCACAGAATCCACATTCTAAAACATCGCCTTATGCTTTGGGAGGGGCAGGTTTGGTGGAGAGGGGTCCTGAATTCAGGGAATTTAAATGTAAGGTGCCTGTGAAATAGGCTTAAGAAGAAACACTGAGTGAAGCACCAGACATTGTGCTCTGCAGTTTAGGCGATAAGTTTGAGTTAGAGAAACAAATACCTGAGATGTCAAGTGTAGGTGTTATTTGAAACCACAGAACTTGATGGATTACCTATTAATAAATATAAAGAAGGGAAAATCCTGGTTTCTTTTGTTAATACTGTGGTATTCCAACATTTGGAAGTTATAAAAGAGAAAAAAAGCAATAAAGAGAGATGGAGCACTTGAGGGGAAAAAAAAAAAGCCAAAATCAGAGAGAGCATTGTCACAAATAAGTATCATAATAAGAGCTTATAAAGCTTCATAGATCAGTAACTCAATCCTACTAAAATACGTAAACTCTTGCACAGTTGATTTTTTCCATGCATAGAAAATGAAAGGTTTTTTTTGGCACTAACAAAATTGGGATTTGGCCTTTTGTGGAACACTATTACATAGCTTTACTCTAAGGGTAGGAAGTTTACAGAAACTCACATAAAAATGTGAAGTTTGATGTATTTTTAGTCATTTCAGTGGTGTGAAGATGTTTAGTAACTGCAGCATGGAAGACTTTGCACATTTTATTTCAAAGCAGAAATCCCAATGTCTTCAAAACCAACCTCGCTTAGATCCGTCGTACAAGCAGGATGCAGTTTGTGGCAATGAGAAGGTGGAACCTGGAGAGGACTGTGACTGTGGGGATGCGGAGGTGGGTACTGATTTGGAGGCATATGTGCCGGAATTGCACTATAAATCCTTCATCAATTTTTATAGCATAACTCTGCCATTTTCCTTAATTCATCAAGCTAATTTTTCTGCAAAGGCCTTAGGAAGGCATATAGGGATTATTACAAACTAATGGGTGCATTCATGTATAGTGGTGAACGGATTCAGTGATCTGTAGCTCCACATGGATTTGTGCCATACACAGCTAATGTTATTTTCCTTATTCCAGCTTTATTGAGATACAGTTGAGAATTAAAAATTGTATATATTTATCTGCACATCACGACTCATGCCGGTAGTCCTAGCTGCCTGGGAGGCTGAGGCAGCAGGATCGCTTGGGATCAGGAGTTCAAGGTTGCAGTGAGCTATGTCCATTGTATTCTAGCCTGGGCGACAGAAGGAGACTGTCTCCAAAAAAGAAAAATAAAATCAATCAATAAATAAGTTGCAGTTTAGGTGATAAGTTTGAGTTAGAGAAACAGATACCTGAGATGTCAAGTGTAGGTGTTATTTGAAACCACAGAACTTGATGGATTACGGATTAATAAATATAAAGAAGGGAAAATCCTGGTTTCTCTTGTTAATACTGTGGTATGATTATACTTTGTTAATTATATTTTGTTATATTTATATAATATATATTATATGATTACATTTTGTTAATACTGTGGCACGATTCAAATGGCATGATTTCAAATAACATGATTTGGTATATGTATGCACTGTAAAATATTCACCTTATTCAAGCCAATTAACATATTTGTAATCTCACGTAGTTAGCATTTCTTTTCTTTTTTTCTTTTGGCCTGGTGAAAACACTTAGAATCTTCCCTCTTTCCAAATTTCAAGTGTGCACTGCATATTACTAGCTATGGTCATATTGTTGTGCATCAGGTCTCCAGAATTCATTCATCTTGCGGAAATGAATCTTTGTACTTCCTGACAATTATCTCCACCATTTTCCTCTTCCCACAGCTGCCAATAACCACCACCCTAATCTCTCATGCAAGTGACTTTCCAAGTTGCTCTTCCTTTTATCTGAGGTGACGTAGGTTCGCTCTCTTCCCCTTGAGTATGTTTTCCCCTCGTATCCGAACCTAAAATTTGAGCCCAGTGCTTAACTTAAAATCCTCTTCCATTCAGAAAGACAGACATAAAATTTCACCGTGGAACAAGAAAACAAAGAGGCACATTTTGCGTCTTCAAAAATATTTTAATCTAGGTCCATATTTAAACCAAAATGGTTTGGAACATATGTAATCAAGCAATGCTAGTTTCTCTGAACCGCGGACATTTTAGAAAAAAGCAGCTGGGTTGAAAGTAGGTAAGAAGAGCAGAGATGAAGGGAATGAGATGGGGGAGAGAGAGGGTGTGTCCCCCCCAGTGAGGGGTAGGGGACCCAGGAGAAGGACCCGGGAGAAGCAAGGAACCCGGATGGAATTCAGTGCTCCCTGTGGCAAGGCCTGCGGTCACTTGTGTGCTATTCCCAGCACAAAAAGTATATTTCTAGATACTTAAATGAGTGATATGTTTTTAAGAAATTATTCCCCATCACCCACTTGTTTTTGCTTGGTTGAATTTGAGTGGAAATATCTTGAATATTTCTGCTAAAATTTGACAGCAGTGCGCATCCATGCTCCATTAGATGTTTTGTCATTGAGTCAAATCAATCTGATATAACGTTCCCCTCTAGAATTCCATAAGACAGCAATAGCAGTGACACTTACTGGACAGAATAGCTGTGGAAAATACTGAAAATTCTGTGTGTCCTAGTAATATCTTGCTATATAACTCATATTAAGACCACTGAAATATACTATTTATTTTAGTGCATCTTATTGAAATTTTTTTCCCCAATTAACCTTATTTCAAATTTCTAGGAATTTAAAACACGTGAATGTGTGTGTGTATTTGAATGTATTGTCTCTCCAACCTTGTACTTTCTTATCTGTTGCTTTTATTAACCCTAATAGTAGCATTTTTAAAAGCAGATTCACTGCACATAGATGAACTATAGCATAAAAACAGGACATAATAAAATGTAGGTGAATGACATAAAAGTGACAACTTCAGCCATGCTGAGAAATAATATCATTTCCACCTTTTTATTAGAGAATTTAAAAAGAAATAAACCTTCAATATCCCATAAAATGTAGAGACTTGTTAAAATATAGTAAATTCAGAAGGATTGAGTAGGAAGTGGTTACTACAATAAAATTTTTAAATTACAACTTCTGAATATTTTATGTCTTGTATTTAACTATCTCTTTTGTCTACAAGAACCAGAGCTCTTCTCAATCTGGTGGCGGATCCCAGGGCTTCAGAGAACCCTATTACCTATATAGCCCAAACTATAGAAATATTAAAAACACATGGTCTAACATTTAGTTAGGGAGTCAATAAATGTCTAAGTAAGTGAATGAATAAGTTGCTTTAATATATATATATTTTTTTATGTTTGGTAACATATATGTCAAGCATCTATGTGTATATTATATAACATGTTGTCACCACGAAAATGTCTGTCCAATGTAAATAGCAGTTGGAAAATGCTTCAGAACATTTTGTTTGCCTTTCAGACTTGTGCTAATGCTGCAGCACAGTGCTGTAATAGTGAAACCTGTCAATTTGCAGCCGGAGCAAATTGTGCTGAAGGGCCATGCTGCGAAAATTGTCGTGTAAGAGCCTTTTTTTAAAAAAAAAAAATTGCCATGTTGTCTGCATAAGTGATGCTTGCCACTGTCTGTAATACTTATATGCTCTCATTCTGCTTTCTACCATATTATTGACCTCACCTCGTCAGTACAAGGGCAAAAGTGAGGTATGCAGGTCTCCCCTGGATGAGTGTGATCTTGCTGAATATTGCAATGGGTCCTCTGCGGAGTGTCAACAAGACATATTTGTTCAGAACGGGCACCCATGTGAAGGAAACCGTTGGATCTGTATGAATGGAGAATGTGTGAGTGGGAGTGTACAGTGCAAGAAGACATTTAATGACGGTATTTATTACGATTTAATTTTTCATATGTGTGCTTTTCTGGAAACTGAAAAGAAATAGATGTTGACATATGGTTGTGACTTTTAAAATCATGTGGCTTTTAAATATTGTAAAGAATTATAGGAAGAGGAGTGCTGTAACTATATATATATATATATATATATATATATATATATATATATATAACCTGAAATTAAAATTCTAGATTATTTGCACAAAATAATAAATGGAAAAGTTCAAAGCCTTTGGGACTTCTGAGTTCAAGAAGGAGAAAGGTAGACTGACCACAAACTACGTTCTCCTTCTCTCACCCCACATCCACAGTTTTGTTGGTAAATACAGGATAATTAAATGTGTAGATGTTAAAAAGATCATAAATATGAGCTGTCATATGAATGTGATTTTAACTATCCATGCAGAAACAGGCACACACATGCATGCATTCCTATGTAGGTACTATGATGAGGACTTATGAAAATACAGGATCTATAAAATTATTTAGAGATCATGTGCACTTAAGTTGAAAACAAAAAGAAAAACCATGGTACAAACTATATATGGAATCGTATTGCTGAACAGTATGGAAACTGCAATAATGGCAATAGTATTTCATGCCTATATTGGAAGAATCAAGAGCAATTGATAAAGGAAATATTAAGGATATTCATAGAAACAGCCAGGCAGGTCAATATTTTTTTCTCAACTCGTACAGGTAGCAAGTTCAATTCTAATTTCTGTGTAAAAAAGATTGTAGAGGAATTGTCAATTTCCAAAATGAACATACAATCAAGAATAATGGTTGGTTTGAAGAAAAGCAAAACAAAGATACAGAAAAAGAAAAGAAAAGAAAAGAAACTTACAAAACAAAAAAGTGCTGTCCTGAGGAAGTAGGTGATTTGGGATCACAATAATTTGTAAATGGAAGGAAGGAAGGAAGGAAGGAAGGAAGGAAGGAAGGAAGGAAGGAAGGGAGGGAGGGAGGGAGGGAGGGAGGGAGGGAGGGAGGGAGGGAGGGAGGGAGGGAGGGAGGGAGGGAAGAGAAAGAAAAACAGATTTTTAATTACTGTTTCAATTTCCTCACTCATTATTGATTTGTTCAGATTTTCTATTTCTTCATAATTTAATCTTTGTAGTTCTTTTGGGTGTTTTTACACTGGTGGGTATTTACTGTTTTGTTCCATGTATAGTGCACTTTTAAGCGTTTCCTGTAGGGCAGGTCTAGAAGTGACAAATTCCCTTAGTGTTTGCTTGTCTGGAAAAGTCTTTATTTCTCCATCACTTATGAAACAGTTTTGCAGGTTACAAGACTATTTTTGCTGGCAGTCGTTCTGCTTAAGAAGACTGACAATGGGGTCCCAATCCCTTCTTGATATTAAGATCTCTGCTGAGAAGCCTGCCGTTATCCTGATTGGTTTTCCTTTGTAGGTTAGTTGATGCTTTCTTTCTTTCCTTTCTTTCTTTCTTTCTTTCTTTCTTTCTTTCTTTCTTTCTTTCTTTCTTTCTTTCTTTCTTTCTTTCTTTCTTTCTTTCTTTTTCCTTCCTTCCTTCCTTCCTTCCTTCCTTCCTTCCTTCCTTCCTTCCTTCCTTCCTTCCTTCCTTCCTTCCTTCCTTCCTTCCTTCCTTCCTTCCTTCTTTCTTTCTTTCTTTCTTTCTTTCTTTCTTTCTTTCTTTCTTTCTTTCGACAGAGTCTCTCTTTCTTTCTTTCTTTTCTTTCGACAGAGTCTCTCTTTGTTGCCCAGGCTAGAGTGAGTGCCGTGGTGTCAGCCCAGCTCACAGCAACCTCAAACTCCTGGACTCAAGCAATTCTGCTGCCTCAGCCTCCCGAGTAGCTGGGACTACAGGCATGCGCCACCATTCCCGGCTAATTTTTTCTGTATATATTAGTTGGCCAATTAATTTCTTTCTATTTATAGTAGAGATGGGGTCTTGGTCTTGCTCAGGCTGGTTTTGAACTCCTGACCTCGAGCAATCCGCCAGCCTCGGCCTCCCAGAGTGCTAGGATGACAGGCGTGAGCCACCGCGCCCGGCCTAGTTGATGCTTTCATCTTGCAGCTTTGTAGACTTTTCTCCTTCATTTTGACTTTGGCCAGGTTGATGACTATGTGACTTGGAGTTGGGTCCTGTTTGTTATGAATCTTTCTGGTGGTTGACGACCATCTAATGTCTGGATATCTGCATTTCTGATGATACCGGGGAAGTTATCCTCAAAAATTCCCTTGAATAGGTAGGTTTGCCATGCTTTTTGCTCTTTCGTCTACTTCCTTAGGGATATCTATAATTCATATACCGGCTCATTTCACATAGTCCCATATTTCTCTGAGCGATTGTTCATTCTTCTTTATTCTGTTTTTCTGCATCTTCAACTGGTTGGGTTAGTTCAAAAATCCTTGTCTGCAAGCTCTGAGGTTCTTCTCCTTTCTCCAGCCTGTGTTGAAGCTCTCTGCTCTATTTTGAAATTTCCTAAATGATCCTTTCACTTCTTGAAGTTCTCTTATATCCTTTCTTATGTTGTCTATCTCTTTTAGAGACTTCCCCCCTTTTTTTATATATGTCCTGAAGGGGGTTTTTTCCCACTTCTTTGTGTTGGTTTTCAATTTTCTCTTCGATCCCCTTCATCTCATTTGCCATTCACATTCTGAATTCCATTTCTGATATTTTGACAATTTCCTTTTGGTTGGGATCTGTTGCTGTGGATCTATTTTTGATGTTTTTGGGTGTCGAAGGAGCTTGTTTTTTTTCTTTTCTTTTTTTTTTTTTTCATGTCGCCAGAGTTCTCTTGCTAGTTTCTTCTCATCCCAAACCTCTTTTCTCAGCTCTGGTCAGATTTGTTCTCCTCCGCTGGGCACCCTCTCGCGCAGTGAGCAGAAGAAGGGTCCCCAGATGGCGCCTTTGCGCTCCGCTCCTGAAGGCTTCCCTAGCAGGAGAGGGGCAGGTGCACCAAGAGCCTGGAGTACAGCTGCTGTGTCCTGTCCCAGCCCCCTGTGATTGCCCCAGTCCAACCTGGGGCTGGGTGATCCTCTTGTGGAGTGGCAGGTTGTTCCCCACACCGCGCAGATGGAAGCCCGAGTGGGGACCAGGCAAGACCCTCTCCACCGAGGCCGGAATACCGAAGACCGCTCTGCCCAAGTCTGCCCACAGCGGCGGCGGTGGCAGCCAGGTGAGGGCACCGAGGCAGTGGTTGCACTGGCAGGACTGTGGGCCTTTGCTCCCCAGGGTGCAGGTGCAATGGTGGCACGTGGCTGGCAGGTCCCCGGGGATCGCAGGGCTTCAGGGGCAGGCCCCACACGCAGCAGGTGACAGCCGTGGCCGCGGTCCACGAGTCCAGGTCGCCAGGGACTCTCTCCCTGCTGGGGTCCCCCGAGGGGGCTGGCACGGTGCTTCTCTGGTGGCATCGGTGGTGCCTGCTCTGTTGGAAGAGGGGTTCTCCGCTCCCAGTCACAGGGCATGCGGGGGAGCATCTGCTCTGCCTGCCCCCTCCCCAGAGGGGCAGGGGCCACATGGAGGCCGTCATAGCAAGTGTCCGGTGTGGACCAGATGCTCTGGGCCTGAGACTTTAGGATGGTGTCATCTGCAGCAACCCATGAATGGAAGCCACTTGGACTGGTGTGTCCACTCTGGTGAAATGTACAGTCTCCAAGCAGCTCCCTGATAGTCTGGAGGTCTGTGGTGGTTGATGTGGGTGGGGACTCCCAGATGGGGTCACAGTGTCTGCAGGGGCAGCGTGCAGCCCTGGGGCTCTCTCCTCCTCTTCTTCTGCACCTGTGCATGCTTCCCCCAGGTACCCTGGGGTCTTGCCAAATGGATCACCCGGTCACCCTCTGCTTCACTCTGAGCTGTCTCCTGCCGCTTCTCTGATGATTTACAATGCTCTCTCCAAGAGGGCCCAGCCATAGGTAGGAATCCACTTGCACCTTGTGATCTTCTCCTTGGGAGCAGCATGTGTGGGCTGCTTCCAGTCCACGATCTTAGCCCCTCCTCATCATTTCTCAACAACTGTAAAAGCTAGAAGACAAACTTAGGGCCTCTGAAGGGAAAAAGGATCAAGAAAGTGAAAAGACAACTCAAGGATTAGGAGAAAATATTTACAAATTACATTTCTGAAAATGGACTTTATATAGACTAAATAACGAACTTGTTCATCACAACAGTAAAAAGACAATCCAACTAAAAAATAAAGGATTTGAATAAACATTTCTTGTCCATCCCCCAGTTGGTGCACATCACATTCATTATGTACGTATATACCCATCCCCTCCCCTCCCCCACCACCTGCCCGACACCTGATAAATGTTATTCCTGTGTGTCCACTTAGGTGTTGATCAGTTAATACCAATTTGCTGGTGAGTACATGTGGTGCTTATTTTTCCATTCTTGAGATATTTCACTTAATAGAATGGGTTCCAGCTGTATACAGGAAAATACAAGAGGTGCTGTATCACTGTTGTTTCTTATAGCTGAATAGTACTCCATGGTGTACATATACCACATTTTACTAATCCACTCATGAATTGATGGGCACTTCAGTTGTTTCCACATCTGTGCAATTGTGAATTGTGCTGCTATAAACATTCAAGTGGAGGTGTCTTTTTCATGGAGTGACTTTAGTTCTTTTGGGTAGATGTCCAGTATTGAGATTGCTGGATCAAATGGTAGATCCACTTGTATCACTTTAAGGTATCTCCATATTGCTTTCCACAGAGGCTGAACTAGTTTGCAGTCCCACCAGCAGTGTAGGAGTAAGATCATGCTTTCAGTGCCACATGTACAAAATCCTTGCCTACATAAAGCTCACAACAATTTCCTCCCATTTCTTTCTTGTCGTTGTTTTGTAGTTTTACTTTATAAGCCAATAATTCATTTTTGTTGGTTTTGTGTAGAAATATATGGACCAGGGTTTTTTTTGAACATATGGTCATCCAGTTTTCCACCAATGTTTGTAAAAAAAACAGTTTATATTTTTCCTTTATACTTTTGTAGGAAATAAATTGTCCATATTTGTGTGGGTCAATTTCATAAGACTCTGTTTTCTATTCCATTGATCTATGTGTATATATGCTTTCTCCAATATCACTTCCTCTTTGCAGTAACTAACTTTAGAGTAACTCTATAAACCAGGTAGTATGGGTTAGCCAAATTTATTTTATTTCAAAGCTGTTTTGGCTATTTCAATTCAGTTTTATTTCCGTAAAAAAAAATACAATTTATTGATGTCTATTGATAAAACTCCTAGGATTTTTATTAGAATTTCTTTTAATGTATAGGTCAGTTTGAGAATGGACATCTTAACAATGTTGAGTGTCCTCTCCTGGTTAGCTGGAAGTATTTTTTTTTGTAATGAATAGATGATGAAATCTGTTAGAGGGTTGTTTTTATGTGTATTTGGACAATCACCTATTGTTCTTTAACCTGTAATATTGTGAGTTACATTAGTCGATTTTGAATGTCTAACATTTTTATTACATCTTATTGTCCTTTTTGTTTTTTGTAAGATTTTATTAGCTAATATTTTTTTTGAGGATTATTGCCTTTATGTTTATAAGAAATATTGGTCTCTAGGTTTATTTCTTGAATATCTTTATCTGCCTTTGGTGTAAGGTATTGATGGCCTCATAGGGTGAATTTTAGAGGTGCTTCCTCTCTACTATATTCCATGAAAGTTTATATATCACTTATATAATTTCTTCCATAGATATTTAATAAAATTTTCCAATGATGCCATCCGGGTGTGGAGCTTTATATTTGTTGGAAAGTTTTAAATAATTAATTCAATTTATTTAATATGAGTATTAAATTTATATATATATTTGAGTGAGCTTTTGCAAAAGTTTCTGTCTTTCTAGGCATTTGCTCATTTCATCTAAGTTGTCAAATTTGCTATGGTTTCATAGTACCAATAATCATCGTTTTAATGCTGTAAGGTTTGTAGGGATGTCTTCTCTTTCAAACATAATATTTTCGTTTTCTGTTTTCTCTAGTTTTTTAGTGCTTATCTAATTAAAGATTTATTCATTTAATTAATCTTTTTAAAGATTCAGCTTTTTACTTCATTGATTTTTTTTCCTATTGTTTTTTTGGTTCTAAATTTGATCAATATCTGCTCTAATATTATTTCTCTTCTACTTTGTGCTTTGAGCTTGCTTTGCCCTCTGTTTTCCAGTTTCACAAGGTAGAAGATTAGGTCATGATTAAAAAAGAAGTATGAATGCTACAAATTTCCCCCCAGCCACTTGCTTATCTGCATCCACACGATGTTGATATGTTTTGTTTATATTTTTATTAAATTCTAAGTATTTTCTAATATTTAGTATTTTATTTGCTTTGATACCTGGGTTATTAGGAGATCCTTGTTTAATTTTCAAGTATTTTGGAATTCTTTTCTTTTTATTTCAGAATATTATGGGGGTACAAATGCTTCGATCACATAAATTGCCTTTGCACCATCGCCATCAAAGCTACAAGCCTGCCCATCCCCCAGACAGCACACACCACACCCAGTAGGTGTGATTTTACCCATTCCCTCCTCCCCCCCACCTGTCCGACGCCCTATGAATGTTACTTCCATATGTGCACATAAGTATTGATCGATTAGTACCAATTTAATGGTGAGTACACATGGTGTTTGTTTTTCCATTCTTGTGATACTTCACTTAGTAGAATGGGCTCCAGCTCTACTCAGAATAATACAAGATGTATAAGTTCACCATTGTTTTGTTTGTGGCTGAGTAGAACTCCATGGTATACATATACTACATTTTATTAATCAACTCATGTATTGATGGGCACTTGGGCTGTTTCCACAATCCTTGCAATTGTGAATTGTACTGCCATAAACATTCAAGTGCAGATTTCTTTATTATAGAAGTCTTTCTTTCCTTTGAGTAAATACCTAGTAGTGGGATTGCTGGATCAAATGGTAGTTCTATTTTTAGTTCTTTGAGGTATGTCCATATTGCTTTCCACAGAGGTTGTACTAGTTTGTAGTCCCATCAACAGTGTATGATTGTTCCTATCTCCTCACATCCACACCAACATTTGTTGTTTTGAGACTTTTTCATAAAAGCCATTTTCACTGGAGTTAAGTGATACCTCATTGTGGTTTTGATTTGCATTCTCCTAATGATTAGAGATGTTGAGCATTTTTTCATGTGTTTATTGACCATTAGTCTACCTTCTTTTGAAAAGCTTCTGTTCATGTCCTTTGCCCACTTTTTAATGGGGTTGTTTCTTGCTGATTTTCATGAATTTTATATACATTCAAGTTATCAGCTCTTTATTGGATGTGTAGCATGCAGATATTTTCTCCCATTCTGTAGGTTGTCTGTCTATTCATGCTAATGATTGTTTCCTTGGCTGTGCAGAAGCTTTTAAATTTGATCAGGTCCCATTTACTGATTTTTGTTGCTGCCGTGATTGCTTTTGGGGTCTTTTTCACAAATTATTTGCCTAGGCCAATGTCTATATGAGTTTTTCCAACAAGATGTCCTTATATTTATTCTTGAGTGATATTTTATATGAAGACATATTTCTAGTCAAAAATTATTCCACTGTCTTTAATCTTGAAATGTTGCATTTGAAAAGTCCTGTTTTCAGTCTAAATGCTCTTCTTTCTTCTGCTAAGCATATGAAATGAGAGACTGATCACCTTAACTAAATCAGAAACTGGTATTTGTGAGGTTTGGTTAGAGTGTACATCTAGTTTACCACTCTTTCTAGAGTATAACTCTAGAGGGTTTTCAGCGGAGAGTTTTTTTCTATTCCCAGAGATTCCTAACCCTAGAAGGCGTGTAACCACAACACAGAGACTGCAGAAAATCTATTCTGCTTTATGGAAGTTATGTCCTTATATTGTATTTTTTTTTTTTTTTTTGAGACAGAGTCTCACTTTGTTGCCCCAGGCTAGAGTGAGTGCCGTGGCGTCAGCCTGGCTCACAGCAACCTCAATCTCCTGGGCTCAGCGATACTACTGCCTCAGCCTCCCGAGTAGCTGGGACTACAGGCATGTGCCACCATGCCCGGCTAATTTTTTTTTGTATATATATATATTAGATGGCCAATTAATTTCTTTCTATTTTTATAGTAGAGATGGGGTCTCGCTCAGGCTGGTTTTGAACTCCTGACCTTGAGCAATCCGCCCGCCTCGGCCTCCCAGAGTGCTAGGATTACAGGCGTGAGCCACCGCGCCCGGCCCTTATATTGTATTTTAATCTCCTGCCCTACACATGTTTCAAATCAGGAAAAAAAATCCTTGAGGAAGAGACCAATTATGTGTTAAGGGCCCTTTGGACCTCAATTTTTGTCATTACAGCTGTAAAATTTGTTAAAATATGGCCTATTTTTCTTCTCTAGCCAAGGGAAGGGCTTACTGCCCTAGTCAAGCCTAAGATTTTGACTACTCACCCGTAATCAACTTTATAAATGACCTCTGAGACAAAATAAACTGTGCATTTCAGTTCACTTCTCCCTGCAGGGATTTCAGCTGAAATCCTACTGTCTCCACTCTCTCCACCTGTCAAAGATGTTTGGCTAAGTTATTCAAGTAGAGCTGATGGAGGTTATGAGAAATAAACTGTTCTTTAAGAAGGTCGAATCTTAGGAGAATTAAAATTAAACAGATCCTGTAGATGAATTGGATGGTGAAAGTGAGACAGTCGCTTATGACTTTAAGATTTTTTTAAGGTCTGAGAAAATTATGATTAAAAGAATGTTTATAGCAGCACAATTCATAATTGCAAGGCTGTGGAAACAGCCCAAGTGCCCATCAATCCAAGAATGGATTAATGAAATGTGGTATATGTATACCATGGAGTACTATTCAGCTCTAAGAAACAATGGTGACATAGCACATCTTATATTTTCCTGGTTAGAGCTGGAACCCATACTACTAAGTGAAGTATCCCAAGAATGGAAAAACAAGCACCAGGTATATTCTCCAGCAAACTGGTATTAACTGAGTAGCACCTAAGTGGACACACAGGTGCTACAGTAATAGGGTATTGGGCAGGTGGGAGGGGGGAGGGGGGCGGGTATATACATACATAGTGAGTGAGATGTGCACCATCTGGGGGATGGTCATGATGGAGACTCAGACTTTTGGGGGGAGGGGGGGAAATGGGCATTTATTGAAACCTTAAAATCTGTACCCCCATAATATGCCAAAATAAAAAAAAAAAGTAAGATAATTGGTTAGCGGTTTGATATGAAAAGGCATTTATGAAAAACGGTTTATTGGCCAGTAATTCACTTCTTTTTTAAAAGTTTCCTATGTACTTATAGATATGCTTATATAGACTTATCAACATTAGAAGTTAAGCTGCATACAGTGGTTGACTCTGGGATATGTATATGGATAGTAGGCAAAAATCCTTGCAATTTTTAAATGTTTCATTGAGATTGTTTTGTATGATCTCAAGTCTAGTTTTTATTTTGGAAGTTATAGTATGATCTTGTCCTGTATATTGTATTTTAAGCCATTTTGTAATTGTAAATGTATTCATTAATTACTTTAAATTAATACACATGCAATATGACTAACCACATTTTTTTTTTTTTTTTTTTAGCCGCAGAGTTTGGTACTGAGGCGTGTTTTAGAGAGCTTAATACTAAGGGTGATCAGTCAGGAAACTGTGGTTCAGGCCCTCAAGGATACACAAAGTGTGAAGCTAAGTATGTTTTAAGAAATCTATCTGAGAACCTCTACTTCTCACCTTATATTTGAAAATATCACCAATAAATTTATATGTAGAAAAATATCACCCGACCCATAAAAGAAGACTATGTTTGATCAAATTATAAATGTCATGGATAGAGAAGTCTATATTTCTTTTCCTTATACCCAAATTGTCCTTTTTATTTTCCCACAAAGTGTTTAATTTACATACGGGGTACATTATTTACCCATCAGTAATCATATTTACTTTGCAGGCTATCACCTTAATTTTATAAAGGATGGCAATCCTCATAGGGATGAAATGAAAATATATGAATTTTTACTATCTAGGAAGTAAAGCACAGTGTTTAAGAACATGTTTGTACTCTACAACCAGACATATCGGTTTTAAATCCTATCTTCACTGTTGACCTATTTATTTGTGTGACTTCAAGCATGCACTTCAGTTTTCTCATATGTAAGGTATTGAATATTAAAAATATCTATCCTTGGTTTGGGGCCAGGGTGGAATATAGACACCACATGGAAAACATTTAGAACGGTGCTTGACACACATAGTATGTACTATTAACTATTACTATTCTTATATAAATTAGGACCAGATAGAATGTTACTGAGACCCACTTTTTGCTGGTACAATTTAAATTTGATGTTATTTCAAAAGTTAAAGTAAAAACTCTGTAAGAAATTTCTCATTTGCATGTAGAAATACATAGTACAAAGGATACTCATGTACCCTTTGCCCAGATTGACTGTTTCTTTACATTTTGTCCATTTCCTTTACACTTCTGTTAGCCTAACTCTTCTCTCCTCTTTTCACAATTATTTTTCTGAACCATTTGAGTGAAAGTTTGAGACTGTGCTTTCTTATGGCTCAACAAATTCTTGTGTTTTTCTTGAGGACCGAAGTATTTTCTTATCTAATTGTATTGTAGTCATCAAACATGCCTCATTAAAATTTCATTGGTTGTCCCCAGATAGTGTTTACAGGTGTTTTTCCTTGTTTGAGAACAAATTCGGAGTCAGGTATTTGTATCTACTCATAATTTGTATTTGTATCTACTATTTGTATTTGTATCTATTTGTATACTATTGTATTTGTATCTACTCTTTTCTTTTAAATCATTGATCCTTTTTATATTAGCTGCTTTAAAGTGCTTCTCTGCTAATTGCAACATGTGGGTAATATTGATATCTACTGATTTATTTGCCCTTCGACTATGTCATGTTTTACTTTTTATTTGCACTTTTTATTTGTAGAGTTCTTTAATCTAAACATTTTTTTTGTTTTTGTTTGTGTTCCTTTTCATTAGTTATTTTTTTAGAAAAAACAATACTACAAGTTAATTGTTTTAGAAAATTTTTCCTCACTTTGGGCTTGTTTGATATTTTTCATAATTATATTCAAGTTATGCCTTTTTTGGCATGTTTACTACTGATGTTGTACCTTCAATTTTTTTAAAGGCACATGATATTCTTTTTCAGTATTGGAAATTTAGGTTAAATGTTTTGGTAAAGTTATTATTCTTTAATTTTCTGAACTATAAAGTTATTATTTTTCTCTTTGTGCTTAATACGTAATTAATGGGGAGTTATGTTGAGACTGTGGACATATTCTGTTCCTCTTCAAATTTTCACCAACTAGTTTTAAAATCCATTGGTGATTTTCTAACTCCATTATTAACTTTGCCTTTATTAGCTAGAAAGGTATTGTAGGAAGATGTATTTTCTTCTCTGTGTTTGCTTATTTGCTTATCTATGTATTTATTTATAACAATTCAAACTCTAATTATTTTATTCAGTAGGATAGAATATATTACTATGATTTATTTCAATACTTTCTCAAATTGTCTCAATTTTGGCTAGTGAGAAACCCCTATGAGTTGGCTACTATGTCATTTTCAAAAATATGTTTGACTCTTTAATAATTTCCAAATTTTTAGAACAAGAAAGGATATTGTAAGCTCTTGTTATACCTCCCTTATCCCTGCTCCAAATTCAGCTATTTATCCGAGGAGACCTAGTTCCTTTTAGTAGAGGATGGTACATAGAAAATAAATATCTGGGCATTGGGTATGCTCACATCTTCTGTTTTTCATTACCTTTTAACCTTCTTGGTCAGCAGAGTTAAAAATTCATATCACATATGCACATACATGTATCACATTTATTTACCTACCCATTCATTTAAATTTCTATATTTAAGACATGAAATACAGTGATAACTCTAATTCCAATTAAACACTATGAAGTACATCTTAGTGTATTTATAAGTTGCTTTCCTATGTGCTCAAGCCCGGAACACGCAGAAGTTTGTTTCACAGTTACTAACGCATATACTGAAATAAATCTTCTAGCTATTATGACTATCTTTTCTTTTAAATCATTGATCCTTTTTATATTAGCTGCTTTAAAGTGCTTCTCTGCTAATTGCAACCTGTGGGTAATATTGATATCTAGTGATTTATTTATATGTCATATTTTACTTTTTATTTACATGTGTAGCATTGTTTTTACTTGACATTTGTATACTATGAATAATACATAATAGAAACTATATTCATTTCTTCTTTTCTGAAGGCTATAGAATTTTGTTATGGAAGGGATTTATGTAGCTGAACTCAAACTATACACTATATCTTTCTGTGAGCAGCAGCTGAAAATAGTGTTCATTTTCTTTTTTTTCTTTTTTTTTTTGTTTTTGAGACAGAGTCTCTCTTTGTTGCCCAGGCTAGAGTGAGTGCCATGACGTCAACCTAGCTCACAGCAACCTCAAATTCCTGGGCTCAAGCTATCCTGCTGCCTCAGCCTCCCAAGTAGCTGGGACTACAGGCATATGCCACCATGCCCAGCTAATTTTTTATACATATATATATTAGTTGGCCAATTAATTTCTTTCTATTTATAGTAGAGACGGGGTCTTGCTCTTGCTCAGGCTGGTTTTGAACTCCTGACCTCAAGCAATCCGCCCGCCTCGGCCTCCCAGAGTGCTAGGATGACAGGCGTGAGCCACCGCGCCCGGCCGGTTTTCTTCATATCTCCAGGAGTTGCTTTACTGTGCTGCCTGTAGCCTTCACTACCCGCGCCTAGTTCAATAGACATTCAGGTTTTAGGACAAAGTTTATATGCAGATTTTGGTGCTCAGTCGCTCTGAATTTCCTGTCTCCTAACTGTTGTTAGCTCCATATTCCGATTCTGCTTTATGAATTATTCA